>NC_141625.1:44595322-44895322 GCF_047967505.1 Dipteris shenzhenensis
GTCTCAATCCCTCTCTATTGGCCTAACTCCTCTGTCTTCACCATCATCTTGGCCCACGTCGCGCATTGATGGGTGCCCATGTTGGTGCCAGGTGGGGACTGTTGTCTAGTGCCTGCACAATGATGACTCCACGTCTGCATCCGTGCCCTCGTGTCACCTCTGCATCCCCACCGTCGCGCCACATTTATGCGGCATAACTCTGCAAGTCTACGTGGCCTTTCACGTCTGTGCCTCCTCACCCTTTGCACGCGTGCCAACCGGCTCATTGCGCAAGCCTTGTGGCTGCCTCTGCTATGCGTTCCAGCTCTACGAGTGTTGTGACAAAGTGTCCTCTCAGCTCTGGTCTGGCCATGTGGTGACTCCATGTTCTTTCGCACTACCCTCGCCATGTGGCGTTGTTTTTCACATTGTCCTCACCTCGTGGCAACTCGATGGATGCTATCTCTGCTCCGAGTCTCCAATTAGGCTCTCGAACCTCCTCCAAGTCTCCAAACCTCCTGCGAAGCTCCGTCTTGGCAGGTTTGGTAGATCCCTCCTTAATATATAGTAAGAAGAGACTCTGCCCAAAAATGCTCCCATCCCACCCCCTTTCACACCATGGTCTCCTCAATATCATGGTCATCCCATAGGCACATTCCAAAATAGGAGCACCATCTTTGAGCGACAGTCTAGAAGTACAATTATGTCATGGTAATGTGGCCAACTCTCCGTCCTACAGCCCAAGGTGCATTGCCTATGCAGACCAACCCTGTGTCACCATTGGCTCTGAGCTAGTTGAGGAGGAGGGGAATGGGCACCACCTCCCCCACCTTCTAACATCACCCTACAAAGAGGGTGTCACACCTTTGTTCTCCTCACTAAGGGGATGGCCTCTAAGGCGAGTGATAGTCCACCACACCAAATATGAGCAATGCACGCATGCATTTCGGGGCCTAAAGTGTTCCATCCAATCCTGCTACACATTTTCAGACCTCTTGCAAGCTTTTTTGTCAAAGATGAGAGAGCATGAAGTAGTGGGAACCATCACTCACCACCACCCATAGAGCATTTTTGCTTATGTAAGTGTGAGTGTTTCTACTCATGTAACTATGAGTGGGAATGCAAAAATTTTCATGGGATGTTTCGCTCCAATTAGAAGCTCTCAACAACCCTCTTCCAGCCCCTTTTCCCTCATCCCAAGCATCTTGGGTGGTTGTACTTATTACATTTAAGTCATCATGGCATTGCCTTTTGACTCACTTCATTGCTCGTCAAGCAATTTTCTCTTTCTCTTGGTTTTTTCTTCTTTCTAAGAAGTCTTCCACCCCAAACAATTCCCAGATTAGCCCACTCCATCCCTGTTATGGCTATCATATCAACTCTTTTTTCCCCTGGTTACTTGTAAAACCAAGTGCTCCCATTGCTCCAAAATTGCATGTCTTACTCAAGCATTTCTCTTACTCTTTTTCCACTACTTATTTGACACTTCTAAAACATTACTAGTCCTTTTCGGGTAGACAGTAGGTCATCACACTAGGTGATGACCTACTATCTCACCTAGTGTCTTGTATCCTATTGGGGCTAAGGTGGGTACACACACACACTTTTTTTTACACACACACACACACACACACACACACACTTATGTTGGTCTTTACACAATCAGAAGGTACCTCCATAGTGGGGCCTCTCTTTAGGAGACCTTTTGGACAAGAGTCCCTCCACTTTTTGGGGGGACCTTTTAGGTCTCTACACAAAGTGGGGGGACCTCAAAAATGTAGGCTTTTAGACTTCCTCACTCTAGACTTAGTCGTTTTCTCTCTAGATCCTAATTTTACAAGTATGATTGGATATTTTCTAGAGAGGATTTTGGCTATCCTCATCCTTTAAGATTCATCATACCATCTTTTAGGATCAAGATATTACAAGCAGAGCTTTGTCGCTACTCTACACACACAATGATCTCATCTTCATTGCTCTAGACTGTACTTCGTCCCTTGTTGCCCTAAAGTGAACATTCCCCTAGACCGATTTGATTACATGTCCTTGGGTATTCGATGCTTTGAGAGAATATTTGTGAATGTTGTTCCTTCCATGGAGTTGTTTGGTTGTTAGGGTTGGTCTGATGCACCTTCTTTTGATGTGATTGTGTCATTGAAGTAGCCCTTGCCTTGTTGAGTGTGTGAAAAGTTTCTCTTCTCTTGTAGATTGCATAATTTTTTCTTTTGATAATTCTTGGGGTTTCTCGTGTTTATCTTGTACATGGTATGTAGACTCACATGTTGAGAGACCTTGTGTCTGATTACCCTGTTTGGCATCAAATCTGGCTCACAAAAACATTCTCTTATGCTTGATGCATTCTTTTTGTATAGAATGTATATCTTCTTGGATCTTGGAATTTGATTCATTGTTTTTCGAGAGGAATGCTTAAGAGAATAAAGGATGAGGTGTTCGATGATGAGGTTTTAGCACTTGCATGTATGGATTTAGAGCCCATGGGTGAATTTTGGGTATTGACAATGTCAATAAGTTGAGTCGAGTATACCTAGTTTTGTATTGTTTTGCATTATTATTATATGTGAGGTTTATATCAACTTCCTATTATCACCTAAAGACTATGAAAGTGCATGCTTTGAGCTTGTTGGGGGTCTTGTGTTGCCTAAAGTAGGTATTTGACATGAACACCTATTCACCTAAGGATTCTTAAGGACTGTGCCTTGACTTTAAGATTGAGTGCTTGACATGTTTGTGTCTTTGCTTTTCAATGGGGTTTTATTGGTACATCTATCATGTCTAAAGTGGAAAAACTTGTGCATGTGCTTGTGGACCTAACCTATGTGAATCCATGCCCACGTTACTCTTTTATCCAAGTGTTGATATCTATTGGGAACAAAGTGGCACACATTTTTCTTTTGTATCCAGATAGATTTTTTCCTTGGTTGTTTAGATTCCATATGATTGTGAGAATACTCATTGTTGTTGCTGAAGGACCACTGCCTTTTCTATTGATGTTTACATGTTGACATTTTGGTGGGTAGCAATTTGATTGAGTGATTTGTTTTGGAGTCCTCTTTGGTCTTGATTGTTGAACAAATCCTATTTGGAGAGTCTTTGTGTTGTCTTGATATTGTTGACTCTTACTTTTGAATGTCAATTGCTAGCATTTGTTTGAGTTGAGTGAGTTCCTCTTTCACATCTTGGATCTCATTGTTTTGCTTTGCATGGCATGAAGTTTGTTCTTTTGATTGTGTTCCTCTTGTAGTTGTTGCCTGAGTTGTGTCAACTGTTGTTGCCAAGTATTTTGAAATTCTTGCATTAGTTGAACATGCTCTTGGAAAACAGTCTTAAGTTGTTGCAGATCTTGTGATGGGCCTATTTTGTTCTCCCCTCTTAAATGTGTCAAGAATAGCTCTTCGAGAGTTTTGATAAGAGAGTGGATCCAATTGTTGTACCTTAGTTGTTGTCTTTGGGGGATCCTCTGGTGTATGGCCCTCATGTAATTCTTCTTCCACGGTTGGCACCCATATTTGAGATTTATCACCGAGGATGCTTTGTGCATCCTTTGCATGCAAAAGGGTTATATTGGAAGAGCACTGGTGACCTAGATGTTCTTGAATGCCACACTTTGGGTTTGCATCACCCAAGAGACGTGTTACAACCTTCCAGTGCAATGCTTTGGATGTCTTCCCCCTTTGGGCAATCTGCTTTTGTGAGGGTTGGTGCTGAGTCATCATTTGATTGCACATTCACATTACCTTTCTTAGCTCCTTTCTTTTTTTTTTTCTTTTTGGTTGTTGGATGACTTTCTATTTTGACATGTTTGTGATAGGTGTTTCTCTTGAAACCATTTCCAAATTGCCCTCATTATTGTCCAGTGTGTTTGATGATTTTATAAGCTTTGCACTATGTGCATCAACGAAGTTAGAGTCGACTTTATTTGTGTCATTATTCGATTTGGAAACCTTTTTTTCTAATATTGCTTCAATCCTTTCTCGATCCTTCTCAATTGAATCTTCAATCATCATTGCGGCATCATATACCTCTATTACAGTTTTGTAGTTATAGTGATCCAATTGCTCTTTAATTTCTTCATGTAAGCCCTTGACAAAGCTTTTGAATAATTGGTGCTCTGTTAGTGACAGATTGCTTTCTATGATAGTGGTTTTTAGCTTGTAGAAATAATTTGTCTCATAGTATCCCAATTCTTTTGAACTACCCTTGCCAATGTTGATTTATGAATCCCTTTGTCTTATCCTTCATGATTGCCAAAATTTGGAGATGACACACTCTGATGCTGATCCATCATTGCTCCTTGTGTGACTGCAAATTGTTGTATAAAAGTTTGTTATAGCATGGGCCATGAGCATTGTATTTTCGCATCTATTTTGTAGTATTGATCAAATGGTTCTCCTATTAGGGCTAGTGGGAATTTATTCAAATAATCTTCCTCCTGCCTTGAGGAATCTCCTAACCATTTGCACTTAAACAAAGTAATGAATTCTTTGGGATTACCTCTACCTGAGAGCACAGGTAGATATACCAGTGGATCTTGTTGTGTGTCAAGTTCTTGTGGAATTGACTCCAATTGGTCCATTGTATTGTTGGTACACATGTCTATGCATTTGGGGTAGTCCTCTGGAAGTTGATCCCATATGGGTTCCATTGGGGGATGTTGAATTGCACCAATTGTTGATGTCCTTTTTAAACAATGCCAATTGTCGCCCTTGAAATAATACTTTGAAAAATTGCCTAATAATCCTCAAAATTTTAGCTAATATATTTCTTGCAAATGGCTAATCATGTCAGTGAAGATTGCAAGCAATCCTGGTATGTTTTGGTGTTATGATCATTTTTCTATTGAAATGTGCCTCAAAATGGAGCAATGATTTGCCTTCAAAATGATGTAAAAAATGAGACTTAAAGTAGTGAAAAAGTTCTGCAAAATATGCTCTTTCAGTGTGTGAAAGGTGGGCTTTGGCAGGGTCCAATTTGGGTCCCAAATGAGCGAGTTATGGGCCTTTAAATTTGAGTCAATTTTAGGCCTTTTGGGGGGGTCTTTAGCATGTAGGTGGGAATGGGCTTACCCTTAAAGGAAGTAGGAGAGGTTTGGTTGATCCAACTAACCAATTAGTATAATTATTCAATTGTAGTTAGTCTAACCACTAACAGGTCTAGTTGACTGGTTGTTGTTAGTTAGGTTACCCTAACCAAAACCTAACCTAACCTCGCTTAACACTAACCTAAGGTTAAGCTAACCTAGGCTAATACTTAACCTAACCAATGTAAACTAACCTAGGGTTAGGTTAGTTATTTTAAAAAAAAAAGAGAGGGGGGGCGACGACAACTGGCGGTGTGGTGGGGGTGGAGAGGAATGGGAGGAGTTTATGTGGGGAGTGGAGGTGGAGAGGGGGAAGGGTGTGAGGAGGAGAGGAGGCAGATGGAGGAGCTATGGTGGCAGAGGCCAGGCATGTGGAGTGGAAGGCGTAGGTAGGGGATCGGAGGGTGCCGAGCGAGGGTGGCGAGGGAGCCGGTGGAGGTGGAGGAGCGACGCCGGCGTAGTTGGGAGGCACCGCCAATTTATGGCGATGGAGAGGGTAGGTGCTGCTGCGAGTGCTAGGTGCTACGGGTGGGCGAGCGTTATTATCGATGAGGTGGCAAGCGAGGCAGTTTGCCACTACTATCGCCACTAGGCAGGCAACCCTGTGTGGTTGCCACCACCACTTGGCTGGGCCTTTGGCTCAGGCGTTTGAGAGGGAGAGTAGAGGGGGAGTAGGGGATTGTGAGGGGGGGTTAGTGGGGGGTGGAGATGGAGATGGAGGAGAGGGAGGGGGGGGTGGAGGTGGAGGTGGAGGTGGAAGGGGGGGCAGGGTGGAGGTGGAGGTGGAGGAGAGGGGGGAGGGGGTGGGTGGTAGGGGGTTGGCGTGGAGGTGTATGTGTGTGGGGCGACGGGGGGGGAGGGGGAAGAGGGGGAGGGGGGGTGGAGGTGGAAGAGGGGGGGGTGTGGAGGTAGAAGGGGGGGGGGGGTGGAGGTGTAGGAGGGGGAGGGGGAGAGGGGGGGGTTGGAGGTGGAAGGGGGGGGGGTGTAAAGGTGGAGGGGGGTGGAGGTGGAGGAGAGGGGGGAGGGGGGGCAGGGGGAGGGGAGAGGGGGGGTTGGGGGGGGTGGAGGTAGAGGGAGGAAAGAGGATATGGAGTGTAAGGAGATGGGGGTGTAGAGGGAGGTAGAGAGATGGGGGTGTAGAGAGAGGTAGAGAGATGGTGGAGTGGAGGATTATGGAGCTGTAGAGAGAGGTAGAGAAATGGTAGAGTGGAGGTGGAGGGGAAAGGATGATTACCTTGAGTGGGGGAGATGGGGGATGGAGGGGAGGAAGATGATGGGAGGTGGAGATGGAAATGGAGGGGGGCTGACACAAAAAGTGGTGGTGGAGGGGGGGTTGACAGAAAAAGTGATGGTGGTGGTGGTGGAAATGGTGGACGAAAGTTGGAGGAAAGAAAATAGAAGTAGACAAAAAATATGGAGGCTTAACAAAATTTGGAGATAGAAGTGGCTTGGAAAAGTATGGGGAATGAAGTGAGGGGGGTTGGTGCAGCTTTTATAGGGTGTGGGGGATTAAGGGTTAATTTTGGGTGTTTAGTGTATTAATGTGATTATGTAAGGCAACATTATCCTTTAGCACCATTTGGAAGCATTTTTTCACTACTTTGCCTCGAGAGATGTGTCTTGAATGGTTTTTCGAAGGGGGTTCTTTTTCACATATGTAAACATGTGCTCCGCTTTCGCTTTAGGTGCTAACCTCCCCAGCAACAACGATGCCAAAATGTTGTCCCTATTTCTCCCAAGTGTAGGTTCCAAGGGTGTTGGTCACCTATAGTCGTGTCATTGCTCGTTGTAGCATAGGTGTTAAAAAATGTAGCATTGGTCCTTGGGTCGTACTCCGGTGAGAGATGTAGGCTAAGGCATGGAAAACAAATCTCATGCACATGATGAGAAAGAGGGCTTGATCACAACAATTGATGGAGGCTCTAACCTCCATGTGAGTTCAAGGGTTTAGAGTTGGATTGCAAGGTTTAGAAAGGTCTTATTCTAGAGGTGGTGGCAAGTTCTCGACTTGGACTTGCTCTTGTAGATGAAGAGTTTGCTCGTTCTTTTAGAAAAGGAGGGCATGAAGGTGCTCAATCTAGTTGGCCTGCTGTACTAGCAACTGATGTTCTATGGCTAGATTCCAAGCTTGAGGTGCCTCTTATTACTACTGATCAATGGTGGCCTGGTGTTGGAATGCTTCATAATCTGTTGCCAAGGATTTGAAACGTGATCTTTCCATGGTGGCGAGGGCCATCTCTCTTTCCTGTAGCTTGTCGTGAAGTTCCTTGGCCTGCCCTTCTACCTTCAACCCTGTGACCTCAACCATTTTTTGTTCTGCACTTTCTTTTTCAAGCTATGCCTTTGCCTTGTCGAGCTCCTTCATCTATTTTACCTTCAAAGGCATGTAGCATGTGCATGAAGCACTTGCTGGTCAACGTACTCCTACTTTTATGTCACGATAGTTTGGGCCATTTGAATCATGCTACTAAGTCATCCATAAAGAGATGCTCCATCTTTGGGGCATCTTTGTTTGTCTTTATCAAGCAGGCATAGCTAGCATGAGAGGAGAAATCCAAGGAGGTGCATTGAGCCAGGGCCTCCATTTGAGTCCACTATCCCCTAGAGGTCGCTGTTGATGTTGCTATTACAATCACTATTACCGAGCCTCTTTCTTTTGATGTTGCTGTGCTTTGATAAGATTCATGGCAATAAGGAGTTGCTCATTTGAGATATTGATGGCACGACTTTACTACCTATTTCAGAAGAATGGGGAGGCAAAGCTAGGTCCTTGATCATGGGAGAGGTCCACAAGAGGGGTCTCCTCAGCTCTGTTGGTTTCTTCAGCACCTACTGCCTTTCTCTTAGTTGCCGAGCTTCTTCTTCTTTCTACTATAAAGCCTCCAGTTTGGCCTTCAGCTCGGCCTCTCGACATTAGATTGTGATCCTTGGAGTTGGTAGCTTGGCCTTCTTAGTAGGGGACAGTGGTGGTTTCCTGGGAAGTTGGCCTTGTGGGTGCCAAAGCTGACAACAATGAGATTTCTCTACCTGCATCACATTATGGTGCTCTATACCCGCTCTGTATAAGAAATCTATGCAAGGAGATTGACTGCTCTAGCATCCTTAGCAATTCTCACGTTCTGAATTACCTCAAGAGGCACTCCACTCTATGCTTTTTGGTGTTGTAACTAGACAATCTAAGGAGGCACTTATCCATCATGCGCAGCTATGCAAAGGGCTCGAAGATTTTTAGGAGCCTAAAGATCGCACGAACGATGTTAGGCATGAAATGATAATGCTTAACATTACTGTTTGCGTGTTCCCAACGTGTAGTTTTGGTGGTGTCATTGAATTTTTCCACAAAGTATATCACCATCTTGAGGCTTAGGTAACTTGGGAGGCGATCAACAATTAGCTTGAGGCCCATGGCTTGGATGTATGGTGCCACCTTGGGTTGTGGAGACCTTGATAGCTAGCAGCATTGTGATAGTATAGTCAGAAATCTTTATTACCGTAGTGGAATTGGGAATGCACCACCACTACTCCAAGTGCTTGCAACCAATTGGCACCAAGAGGCATGAAGAACATAATATGGACCCCGTGTTCACTAGAATTTTTGATCGTTTATGCATCTATGATACGACACTTCATTGTGGGTTGGGATGTAGACTGCTCAGGGATGTGGCTAGAGTTCAGATGGGTCCGAGACAGAGATAATGTGGGAGTTGGAGGGTTTTGTAGAAGACAGGAAGAAGGAGGATTCTGGAATGTAAAATTCAAATCAAAAGATCAACTCATCAAAAGGTAGTTTGGAAGGTAGGTAGAGGATGGAAAATTTTTGCAGAAATTTTGGAAGCACCTTGGTACAACTACTAATGTAGCAACTAAGGAGTGGATTGGCTCTTGATATAGAAAGTCTACAATGCAATAGGTTGGCATTAGCCATAAAGCAGCAAGGTAGGCATTATATCATAGTGGGTCGGCATTAGATCATAGCGGGATATCATTATATCACAATAAGTTGGGAGTTGTTGCGTTGGCCTTAAAGCCACATTGTCACATTAGCGAAGTTGCTACATTATTTAATTGTCATGTTAGGAGCCATGGCATTAGCCTTATCGTAGCAGTTGGCATTATATTGTAGCAGCTGATAGGATAACAATGGCTACATTAGCCTTAATGCATCAAAATGATTTTTTTGGCTTGATGAGGATTTTGAGTTGAATGTGCATTGTGGACCTTCCTAAATTTCATGTATGGACTTTTGAGTGCATTGAAAGGGCTTCATGGTAATGTGATTGATTTTCTATGGCTAAAACAACAAAGCTAACATTGAGTGTGGCGAGAAGACCCTAAGAACCCTAAAACTTGTACGTGGCATAATCTTGAACCCAATGGACTCACGAGGTGCTGATTCACTTATTATGGGCTTGTAGTGCTAAATTTGATCTATGACCAGTGAAAGGGTGATATTTTCACCTAAGACCTAGGACTTTGCTATGGTGACATCCTGTTTTCACCTATCCCTTAGACCTTCTTTTTTCACCTAGACCCTATAACTTGATAAATGAAATCAGAATTGTGGGTGCTTGGGGTACCTTTCCTCCTTCCAAAAAGCTATGTATGTCTTGAGAGCACCTGTGATGAGTACGGTAGACAATAGTGCCTTGGAGTTGCAAATGAATGGTGTTGTCATCTTATCAGTATTGACTTGCATGGTTGTGGCATGAGCATCCACTAGTAGCATGGCCTTTAGGTCTTGGTAGCCTAGGGGCTCAGCTCAACCTTGTGTCACATTGCCATCTTCGAAGCTGATATGTATAGAGTAGGAGTAGCTTCTTGTGGCACACTACTACCAAGAGTAGCTTTTTGTGGCGCTACTACCAAGAGTAGCTTCTTGTGGCACTACTACCTTTAGAGTAGGAGTAGCTTCTTGTGGCACTACTACTTTTTTAAGAGCAAGTTCTTATGGTACTACCAACCTTGATGTCATAATGGAATTTAAAGTGGAGGTGAAACTTAAGGGTTTGCCCTTGGGAACCCATCAAGGCTCATCAATTGCTTTAGCTTCTTGTGTCACTACTCCCTTTATAGGAGCGAGTTCTTGTGGGACCGATGTGTTCATTGATGATGGCTTTCCTTGTAACATGAGAACTCAAGGACATAGTAATGCCTTCTTGACATTGTTGGAGGGATCCTTACTTTCGATGGGTGAGCAATAGGTTCTTATGGAGCTACCTTCTTCTTAGAGGTAGGTTCTTGTGGGTTTATTGCTGTCATGCTGTTTGATGAGGCTAGAGATTCCCTTGTGCCTTTGCGTCTCCATTCGAGTTGCTATAGAGGGCAAGATTCTTGCACCTTGGGGAAGTTGGTAGGGTGTATGGTATCCGTGTAGTGGGTCCTTAGTACCCAAAGATAAGAATTACCTTCATAGTAGCCCTGAGCTTTTAGCCTTATTTGCTTTCTGGCCTTTGATGCCCATCTTCTTCTTTGGGGGCTCCTTTGTCTCAGTGTTTGAGCTAGGTTTGGCATGGGTAATAAGGGCAAGATCAAAGCTACATGTTGAAGGTCCATTTCTAGATTTGGAAATAGCATTGGCTTGGAGAATACCCTTGGGAGACCACCCATGTCCTTCTTCCTGTCGATTGTGCTGGTGATTCGAGGAAGTATGGGATTGGACCGTTGATTTTGTAGTAGTACAATAGTCGGTGGGGGCATGGTATTTCTATCTGGAGCCCTCGTAACCTTCATGATGTCCTCCTTGGAGGATGGAAGCACTATTATGACATAGGCTTTTCCAATTGAAATAAGGATTGTGGCATGGATAGAAGAGGTGGGGGTGGATGATGAAGTCTCAACCTTAATGGGTGGGTTTCTAGCATTTTTGCATATCTAGGTGGATGCTATGATGGACTTATAGGTTGGGGAGATATTTGACTCTATGACTCCCAAATATAGTGGACTCACAAATGTGCGACTACTGCTTGTTAGTGTTGCTATTCGTTCTCGCCATTCAATCGAACAATTGACAACCCAACACCATGTCCTGCCAATATTACCTATTCATCAATAGAACCTATGGGCATCACATAGAAACCACTTGCCACACTATGGTTATTCACCAAGGCTTGCATCTCCATATATCAAATTTCTGGTGTGCCCTTACCATTTAGAGCTCGTACAAGTATAGAAGTAGGTTCAAGGATTACTCTTATATTAATTGGTCGCATACTTCCTATAAGATCAAGTTATGGCTTGCTCCAGGACCCACGAAAGCCTCAGTGGAGTGGATCATTTCCTTGTAAACCTAAATGTCAACTGGCAACCTAGCAAGGGAAATGCTTAGATCTTCAAGGTGGTGTAGTTGCCTTACAAGTCATTATCACCCCTAATTGCTTCATTTAGCCTGGCAGGTCTAGGCCTTTTCTTTACTTGCCTCTTCATGCGGGCAACCTCTTTTTTGAGTTCTTTTTCTTAATGGGTGGCTTGTAAGGTTTGGAAGGTCAAGGGGTCATAATAGCATTTAAGTTTGCTCCCATTAACAAAACCATCCATTTCAACTCCATCAAGGGTTGCAATGTGGCATGACCCTTGTGCCATGGTCTCCACAACCCAATACACACCCATTCCATGATAAGCTTTTGATTAGTATTCCTCACACTGTAGAATAATGCAAGGTTTCCTTTACTAAGGTCCTTTTTTAAAAGGTCGTAGGCCATTGTTTTTTGTGAAGTTTTTCAACTTTCATGACGTACACTACCCTAAGCCTTGTTTCATCGAGCTTCTTGAGCTCAATTAGCCTCTCAAGGATGGATTCTTTGGACATTCCCTCTCAAACTACCACCTTTAGTCTTGGCACAACTCCATGGGCATCACCACTTCTACCCTGAATGTGAGGCTAAAGGGTGTGCAATTGGTCACAACTTTGTATGCAATAGTAATCCATTCTTTTTAATGAAAGTTTCAAGGAGAAAATTGGAATATGATGAGGTAGATAAGCTTCTCAAATATACTCAAGTTCGAAGTACATATTGATTTGTTGAAACTCAATGCTTAGGATCCTCTTAAAATTTGACTAGCAAAGTATACTAATGAGAATAAGCAAATTTGTAGTTCTTTTGAGGCAATGTTTACTTTCTCTTTTTTGGAATAAAACTTTATTCAAAATAGGTTTTGAAATGTTTGTAGCTGCAATCAATTTGTTAGTAGAGTTTCAAGGAGAATACTGAGAAAGATAGACTTCTCAAACATACTCAAGCTCAGATGTATTGGTTTGTTGAACCTCAAATCTTAGGCTCCTGTTGTGATGCAACTAGTAAAGTATAATTTTATTAATATATGGATCTCTTATGCAAATGCCTTGTGTAATGTGTTATAGTTCTGTGCATCTATGCTATTCCTAGTTCATAGGCATGGACCCCTTTTATGCCAAGTGTCCTTTCAAAGGACCTTACTCTTTTGACCCCTCTTCGCATCCTTCTATAATGCTAGGCCTATATTGCCTAGGCATTAATTCACATGTCCACCGTTGCACTATCAAGCTCTCTGGTTTCCCGCTTCACCATATCTACACCAGACAATTCCGAGATTATGGAAGACAATTCCAAGATTATGGCTAACGTATTATTCCCTTCCTCGAAAACAAAATTGGGAAACCTTCTGTGGAGACTTCTTACTATTTCCCATGTTGAACTCTCTTCAGATCTATCTTTCCACTTAACTAGACATTCTTGTCATATAGTGTGTCGAGTTCTTTTTTGTTGAGTATCTAAAATTCTTTCTGGTTTATGTGGTAAAGATATAGGTTTAATGAGTTCAACTAGGACTTCATTTCCAATGAGATTATCATCATCTCCTTTTTTTTTTAAAGCCTACTGACATGAAAAACTAGATGTACTCTACATCCCTCAGGTCCGGCTAATTTGTAAGCAAGTTCTCCAATCCTCTTAAGTATTGTGAATGGTCCACAATACCTAGGAGACAACTTCGAACATTTACCTGTCTTTAGAGATTCTGAAGATTCAGGTACCTTAAGGTAGACTTTCTCATTTACTT
This sequence comes from Dipteris shenzhenensis, assembly GCF_047967505.1. Taxonomy (NCBI): domain Eukaryota; kingdom Viridiplantae; phylum Streptophyta; class Polypodiopsida; order Gleicheniales; family Dipteridaceae; genus Dipteris; species Dipteris shenzhenensis. Next base: position 44,608,434 of record NC_141625.1, read on the forward strand.
CAAACTCCAATTTTCTATGGTGGGGGTTTGCATAACTTCGTGCTCTATCTTGAGCTATTCTTATGCTATCTTTAGCTAACTTAAATGTTTGATTCATATCTTCAAGAAAGCCTTTGGCTGCTTGAACCTTCTCTTTTTGGAGTCCCACTGCCATTGGGGCTCTTGGTTGAAATCCATACATCATCATGAATGGACTAAAACCTGTAGCTAAATGCTTGGCACTGTTATATGCAAATTCTAATATGGGCAGATACTGTTCCCAACTAGTTTGCCATTTACTTACATATGCTCGAAGCATATCCTCAATGATCTGATTGATGCTGTCAATTTGACCATCACTATGTGGATGATCCGCGGTGCTCATATTCAATGAAGTTTCCAACCTCTTAAACACAGGCCTCCAAAAATGGTTGCTAAATTTGCTATCCTAGTCGCTAACAATACCGGCTGGTAGCCCATACAATCTATAGATATGCTCCACAAACAGCCCATTCTGGAGTTTTAACATCTTCACTGATAGGAATAAAATGAGCCATCTTGGTCAACCGATCCACAATTACCCACACTGAGTTGTGCACCCTCTATGTCCTAGGTAATCCCACAATGAAATCCATGGAGATGCTTTTCCATTTGCCAGATGGAATCTCCAATGGGTGTAGGAGACCTCCTACCTTAAGGCATTCAGCCTTATTGACCTGGCATTTTTGGCACTTCAATACATAATATTGGGCGTCCTTACCTATTCCAGGCCAAAAGAATTGTCTTTTCAGAAGCACATATGTCTTTTGAATTCCCGGGTGTCTAGCACTCAGACTATCGTGACATTCAAAAAGAATTTGGCACCTAATGTCATTATTATCCGGGACACATACTCTACCCTTGTAGAGCATGTAGCCATCTTCAATAGTATATTTTTTCCAATTGAGTCCTTTATCACCAACCTGTGGTGTATCGCCATTTCCATGCGACTCCTCAATGAAAGCCTCTTGATAACTTGGAACCCTATTTTTAATTGCTTTTCATATTTCAGAGAACTGAGGATCAAACTCACATTTTTCCTTTAAGGACTCTAGGAAATTATTTTGAAATTGAGTAAAACTCAATTCATTAACAATTGGCATTCAGCTAAGAGAGTCTACTACCACATTGAACTTCCCTTTCCTATATGTCAATTGTATATCAAACTGTTGCATTAACTCAACCCATCTAGCTTTTCTACCTTTAAGCTCTGGTTGATTACACAAATCCACTTAATGCTCTCCTGATCAAAGATGATCTCAAATTTTGCACCATATAAGTAGTGCCTCCACTTTTTTAAAGCATAGACTATAGCATATAGTTCCTTCTCATATGCTGAGTAATTCCGTTTGGCACGATCTAACTTTTTGCTTTCAAGAGCCAGTGGTCGACCTTTTTGTATAACTACTGCCCCAACAGCAAAATCACCGGCATCTGTCTCAACCACGAATGGTTCATTGGGATCCACTACTTTTAAGACAAGAGATGCCGCTATAGCTACCTTTAATTTTTTTTAACTTCTCTTTTAAGGTTCATCCCATATGAAGTTGCTTCCCTTCCCCTTAAGCTGGTCCATCATCGGAACAGCAATCCTAGTGTAATCCTAGATGAATCTCCTATAGAATCCTAACAAACCTAAGAATCTCTGTAATTCTTCTAGATTTGTAGGATGTGGCCATTCCAATATGGCCATTACTTTGTCAGGGTCCTTCTTGGGATATTATATATCCCAAGTATTTCGCTTCTTTTGCAAAGAATTCACATTTGGATTCTTTGGCAAAGAGTGAATTATCTCTAAGCAGTTGGAACACTTTTCGTAAATGTTCCAAGTGCTTTTTTCTGGTTTTACTATAAATAAGGATATCGTCTAAAGATACTACAGCAAATTTTCCTAAATATGGCCTTAAGACATTATTCATAAGTGTCATGAAAGTTGCTAGAGCATTTGTTAATCCAAATGGCATTACTTTAAATTGATAACGCCCATACCTAGTACGAAATGATGTCGTAGGGACATCCTATTCCCTAATTCGTACTTGGTGATATCCTAATCTTAAATCAATTTTAGTAAAGTACTTTGCCCCTTGCAATTGATCGAAGAGCTCATCAATGCGAGGCATGGGGTACTTATTTTTTATGGTGATTTTATTTAATGCTTGGTAATCTTTGCATAAATGCATAGTACCATCCTTTTTCTTTACCAGTAAAACTGGTGCAGACGAAGGTGAGCTACTTGGTTGGATTTGGCCCTTCCTAAGATATTCCATTAGTTGTCTTTCGACCTCACATTCCTCCATTTGACTAAGCCTATATGGGGGTTTACAAACAGTGGTAGATCCAAGAATTAAATCTATTTAATGATCTACTTCTCTCTTTAAAGGTAAACCATCAGGTAAATATGACGAAAAAACATCTTTAAATTCAAACATTAAATCATTGAAAGACGATTTATACTTTTTAACATTATCAAAAACAACATTACTTCTTTCCGATGCAGAAGACATAAAGTCACCAATAAAAGTAAGTTCACAGAGATATACCTTGCATTCTTCTTGGTGTAGTAGTTATTCCAATTCCATCGAGCAAATAAGAGAAGAGTTAGGCACATCATGTTCTCCTTGAATTTGGAAGACTCTACCCTCTTTTTCAAACATAATGGAGTTATTAAAATAACTCCTCTGTAAGCTATGCCCAAGACTATATAGCCATTCTCGACCAAGTACTACATGTGTTCGATCGAGATGCATGATTTGGAAATCCAAGGCATCCTGATAACCTTGAATATTCACCTCTACACCATGTATCATGGTGTCCCAAACTTTTTTATCACTGCCCTTTGCCAAATAGACCACATATTTATGGGCACTAGGACTCTCAGGCAATTTTAATTTCTTAACTAACGAGTAGTTCAAGAAATTATGTGTTGCACTATCATCGACCATCACTCTTACTCTTTGCCCCTAATTTTTCCATGCATCCTCATTAAATCATGAGGACCAAAGGTGGGTTGCCACATTGCCGATGATAGACAACACATGTGGGTGCTATCCTCATGATAGACCTCTACCTCAATGTACTTTTTAGTATCATTAAGCGGCAACACTTGCACCGCATGCACTTTTTTTGTGGAGGTCTATTTGGGGCTTTAGCTCCCACTGGTTTATTTTTAGGGCAATTCCAAGCAGCATGGTCTTTACCCAAACATTTGAAGCAAATATTTTCTTGCCTAGCCCTGTCATAATTCTCTTTCTTCAAGAGAGGATAATTTTGTGTTTGAGGTTTCTTAGGTGGTGCCTGAGAAACCTCCTTCTTAAAGTGCCCCTTCATTTTCAAATTGAAAAATTTAACTTTGGAACAAAACCTGTTTGCTCTGAAGTTCCAACTCTGAATTTCCCCATCGTATCTTCATATATTTGGCCATACTTAATGGCTTCCTCGAAGGTTTTAGGAGAATTTCTTTTCACCTCAACCTTATAAGTGTTTGAGACCTCTCACAAAACCCCTTATCTTTTGGAATTCATCAATTCCCTTCAGCTTAAGGATTGCCTCCCTATAGTTTGCTATGTACTGGACTAGAGTGTTTTTACCCATAGTGTAATTGTCCCAAGCCTCCCACACTCTTTCTAATTACTCTTTTAGGAAGGCTTGTTCAAACTCAGTCCAATACCTAGGAATTCTTTCACTCTCCCTAAGGCTCATCCATCATTTATAGGCTTTATTTCCAAGGGAAAGACTTGCTTCCACGACTTGATTTTCAGGAGGTGTATTCCTGAGTCGGTGGAAGTCTTGCCACTTTTGCAAGAACGTATTAATTGCATCTTTATTATGCTCCTTTTCTTCCCCATTGAAAATTGATGGTTTTAAGTCCTTAAGTATGTTCGAGGTTTCTCTAAGTCGATAGGTGCACCTCTCAACTTGATTGGGAGGAACCGGTGATTTTTCAGTAATAGATACCGATTGAGAATCGGCTATCTTAGTTATAGCTTCAGCTAGGGTTTTTAGTGTTTCACTAATAACTCCTAGTTGTGTTTCTATATTTTGCGTTCGAGTTTCAAGTTTAGTGAATTCCGTATACAGAATTCCATAATCACTGTAGTCTATGTCCTCCATTTCCACGTTATCCTCTTGATTTTCAATTTGTACCTCCTCATGTGTTTTCTCTCCAACTATTGCTTTTCCCTTTCTAGCCCTTTCCTCGGCCTCCCTAATCATACCATCCCTTTCTGGAGTTGTCATTTTAAAGACGTATATTTTCTAGAAATTATAAAGCAAAGCATTTTATATCAGAGAGAAAAATGCGATGCCCACTTCCCTGGTATTTGTTCGAGGCATTGAATTTGTCTTCGAAGTTGTCTCGCTTGCTTTGATTCACAGACTGCCTTTGCTTTCCTCGAACTCGATCCCCAAAATCTTATTTTAACTCTGGCCTCTTTTGCTTTCTTCAATCTCCAAGTCCGCACTTCAATCTTCTTCTTTGAATTCGGTGAGGCTAAGAAGATTGGAGAGTTAGGGGCCTTTAGGAAAGGTAAAATGGCTCTTTAGTCCTTGGTGGAAAAAGTAATCTTAGAGATGAGAGGGGTACAAAAGAAGAAAAGTGAGGTGGCTTTTTTCGAAGGTTGTGGAACCTTTGAATGATGTGGCCTTTTCAAAACTTTGGCAATAGGAAGCAAAGACGAAGAAATGAGAATCGGTGAAGCTTTCCCTTCATAACTCGTAGAAATGTCACGCGCAGCTTTCTTCTTGTTTTGCTCTCCTCAGGAACCTTATTCAGATAATCCGATAGAAGCTTTGCTAAAAGTTTGTTTGCTTCTCTTGTCCATTGGTTGCAGTACACAAATAGACGAATAGGTGGTGGCGAGCCTCCAAATTCCTCCCTTGGGCTGTGGCTATTAATTAGACTACTGCAGTTTCACTTTGGTGCATACTCTCCACGCTTTAGCTGTGCATGCATCAATGAACGAGCTGCTTCACGTCATGCGTCACAGGAAATTACAGACGCTCAAACTTCCATTTAATTGGTTGCTCAGACGTAGAGAAACAAGTTGCAGAGTGCGCGAAGAAGAAGAATGTCTTCAAAATTGTGGTGCTTGGTTAATAGATGCTTGCACGGAAAATTATGCCATCCTTTCATCCAAACATTTCATACTCCTCCCTAGTTCACATCAGAATGTGTTTCGCCTAGAGAGGTAAATTAAACATGGCTTTTTGGCATTTGCAGCTATCGACAGTTGAGCTTCTACATCACTACTCTAATTCTAGCGTGTACACCCAAAACATCTACTGCCCGGTTCATACAGATTCGGACCCCCGCTCTGATACCAATGTAACATCACCATCAAGAGAACTTAAGTCCGATTCACCTCCTAGCCACGATTCTAGAGTGCTCCTCTTTCCTACAACCATGAACTCCCTGCTCAGTTCCTTCTCTTTCCTTCCTATTGTGGAGCCTCTCTCTAGAATCTCCCCTAAACCCAGTGCATACCGTGTGGACCCCTTTTATGCCAAGTGTCCTTTCAAAGTCCCTTACTCTTTTGACCCCTCTTGGTATCCTTCTATAATGCTAGGCCTATTTTGCCTAGGCATTAATTCACGTGTCCACCGTTGCAAGCCCTTTGGTTTCCCGCTTCACCATATCCACACCAGACAATTCTAAGATTATGGTTGACGTAACAGCCCCTGATCTTGGGGGTCTGGGGGCAATGCCCCCAGTGAGGGTTCAAGGGCAGCATCCCCAATGGGGGTGTGTGGGCAGCGCCCCCAACGGTGGGGTCCGAGGCATGCACACGAGCATTTGTGTGTGAATTTGCTATGTGCACATGATTGATGGTGGTAGGTGGTCAATGGTCTTTGGCCGGTGGTGAAATTCAAGCAAACATGTGCCACCGTCCTCACACTAAGTCACACAATGTGCTAAGTCAATATGCATGTGCCACCACCAGCCCACCAGTGTGGTGGAATTGGTATGCTACAAAGGTCTATATAAGGAGGCCACTTCTCAAGTCTCAACATCGAATGCCAATACCCCTATCTCAAGTCCTTCTCCATCCAAAGTCTGTTTAGATTGCCATCGAAGCTCAACTAGAGAGCACACGGGTGGACAACACCATCTGTTGTATCTTATATGAATTTTTTATTCTGCTTTATTTTGTCTAATCTTTAGTTATTGTACTATCATTTTTGTCAAATGATCTCTCTGCTGCATTGTATTTCTATACACTCTTGCATAAAAGTAAATTATATAAATGGATGAATTTGCTAAAAAAGGTAGACATTGGAAGCATAAAGTAAAAGCTTATAGAACTATTTCAAAACTCATTTCTAACTATGATGGAGGTTCTAGTTCTGTGGGAGAAGTGTTCAAAAATTTTGCTAGAATCTGCTATATGTCATTTCAATTTGATTCAGTTAGATCAAACAGTTCACTGAAGGTAATGTACAAGGAGTGTGTGATATTGCCATGAGGGTACATTGGCTCATATATAATATTTTAAAACAAGCATGTATGAGGGCACATTGGCTCATATATAAGATTTTAAAACAAGCATGTATTTGAAATGGGCCAAAAGTAAAGGGCCACCCCACTACTCAAACTAACATATGTGGACAAAGCTTGCTCCTTTCTATTTGGGATTACTTGAGCTACTTGGTGAACCTTAGCATGTTTCTAGTACAACAATTGTGAAACTGGATGATGAAAAGATGGAGAAGCTTGAGTTGACAAAGAAGAACAACTTTGTGATGAATGTAAAAAAAGTATTGTAAGCCATGGTTAAGTTTCACGAAAAGAATGTAACGAAAATTTAAAGATTGTCCTAAAACATGATGAAAGTGAGGTGATCCAAGATCAAGAGTCAATTCAATACTAATAAATAGATTTTCGAGTATAGAGCTTGCACTTGATGACCCAAAGAAGTTTAATGTTCAATCTAAATAGCTCTACTTGCATTTGAGGTAACATGAATTTTTTTTTGGGTAGCTATAATAATTGCATATAATTTGAGATGTCTTACAAATTGATCTATTGTGTTCTTTTCAATTTCCTAATGAGTCACTAGTTTTGAAGTGGCTCTTTGACCAAATAGATAGTCCCTTAGTGACAAAGAGTCATAATAGTGGTGATCTACTTGATGTTGAAGGTCATGGATCCTACCAAATAGAATGGCATCTAGCTTGTGATTTGGAAACTAGTAAATGTACGTATGGTGTTTCAATGGAGAAAATGAAAAGAACCCTTTACCAATGTGCATGGCTTGGTAGACTTGTAGACTTTGGCCAAACCAAGCCACGAGTTTAGGACATTGTAAAATGGATAAATGTTGGAAACCAGGTACACATTTGTATGCTTCATGTTATCATAAGAATCATTGAGAAGCTTGTTTATTTGTACATCATTGATGCATATAACTTGAACCTACAAGAAGAGAGTCAAAAGACTTTGGCCACATAAAGAGTAAAAAAGATGAAAAAAGATAAGGGAAATTAGGAAATATTCCATGAAAATCAAGTTTTGGTTGTGTAAAAGCTTTGATATTTCTATCTCCAAAGCAAAAATAACATACTTAAGCACACCTATGGAGAAAGTTGCGCAATGCTTATTGTGCACAAGAGGAAAAGGTCCAAAAAGGTTGGAAAAGGCTCGAGTATGGTTAGCTCTTAATACTTTGATATGTTTGTTGCAAGAGAAAAGGTTTGGGAAGTTGCTGTCAAGGCTTTTTTGGGTGATATGAATCAATTTTTGATTGGGAAAAGAACCACTTCATGCAGTTATATGATAAGTTCTTATATGTGGCCCTTTCACCATCTCTTGCTATTGTGAGTTTTCATACATTCTATTTGGTTTGTAAATTATGAGTTTGCATGCATTCTAATGTGGTTTGTGCATTGCTGGCACATTTTATATGCTCATGCAGCATACATGGCATGGCTCTATGGAAGGCTTGGAGTTTAGTCAAGTTAAGGCATGGAGAGGTGTCATTGGCAAGCATGATGGGCATATAATCAAGACACTCAACATGGAGATGGTAGGGATAAAGCCCTATTTTTATCAGGTTGGTACACAAGATCTTGGAAAAATTCAATTTGAGCTAGATGACTCGCCCTTTCAAGATGATAATCCCCTTGGACAATAATAACTAAGGCCTTGCTAGCATTATAAACAATTATGAATACCTACCTAGTAGATTTCTTTGATGACAATCATCTTATGGCCATCCACAAAAAGTGAGTGACTATTGGTGGAAAAGATACACAAATAGTGCTTAGGTTTAAAAGGGGCAGGGATGCTACTATAGATAATTAGATTGGTTTTGGCACATATATGAACCTGTTAAACATAATCTTATGCGATCTCTGATTATTTTGTATCTTGTTCATGAAATACAAATATGCTTTGTTTCTTTCTCCATTCTAGCCTATGGTTCTTGAAAGTAGGTCCTCTAGTTCCTCTACTAGACTAAGAATTTGAGGCCCAGAAATCTCAATTTCAATAATTCTCAATCAGCATTAGAGTACACTACATCGATAGGGACACACCCCTGAAGGGAGTTCCATATTTGGATCGATTGGGTAGCCACAAGCCTATCGAAATATTGGGACAGGGGTATTATCAATATGAAGAAAGGATTTCCTGTTTTGCCCCTATACTTTGACATCTCAATGTTTAGAATTCATCCCTTCAATGTTTTGAGATCTTCTTTGAATCCTTTTTCTTAACTTTATAACAGCCATGATTAGTGGTTTGCACTAAGACCTCGAAATACCTTTTCCATACTTGGGGGATCCATTCATCATTGTAATTTTTTTATACAAGACAACTACTTAAACTATTGAAACGTAGATCTAAACAAAAAAATGGACAATCAAACTAAACTCTTGTTATTTATCTTCCAAAAATTGATCAAAGAAATACTGTGCTTAAACTAAAATGAAAAGCTACTTTATAACTTGTATTTAAATATCATTTCAAACGACTTAGACTGTTGAAATAAATTGAATTCATAGCTCCAAACAAGAAAATGGATAATCAAATGGAGGAACTCACCAAACTTGGAGAAGGGCATTGTTCTTGATGTTTTGGGTTTTGAAATCATATCATTGTCTCCATTCAATGAAATTAGTACAATGGTTTCTAATACATCATCGTACTCCTGTGTTTTGTGAATACTCCATATTTGTCTCAATCTTGAAATAAACGTAACCTCTATTACAAACAATATATGTGAAAACAAAGCAAATTTGTTATTTTATCTCATAATAAGATGGAAATAAATCATTGGTTACAATTACTATGCAGACTATGCACATGCCAAAGTAATAAACTTCTAAGTAAAGAATGAAACCGAAGTCCATAGATTAGTGCACAATAAGATCTAAATCTTAATTTAGTTTTGGTTTCCATGCAAATTATACCTTATTCTTTAGAAAAAGACAAATGTTTTAAAAGATGAAATTTAAACAAAGCACAACAAAAAAAAGATTGCATCACCTCCTTGTAATATTGATTGAGTGTTTTCTTTCAAGGATGAAAATAGTAAACTACCCTTGAATCACACTTCCATTGTGTCTATCAAGGCCTCTAGAGAGGCCTCACAACCCTAATCTTTGAGTGAGAGTCATCGATGAATCTAGAAGGGATGAAGAGTCAAGACAATAGCGTGGAAGAGAAGAGAAATGGATGCAAGAAAGAAAGGTACCTACAAGCAAAATAGAATAATTCTTAGTCTCAATAAAGCAAAATAGAATAATTCTTAGTCTCTATAAAGCAAAATAGAAAAATTCTTCGCGTGAGCTTTGAGTTTATTCGATTTGAGGTCCCTACAAAGGGATGAAATGTGCATGCGAATGAAGGCTGCTTAACAAAGGCACCTTGTTCTGTCTGTCTCTAAGTCTCTGAGTCTTTCTCTCTCTCTCTCTCTCTCTCTCTCTGTCATGGCGATTGTGGAGTGTCCTGCTGCTTCTCGCCCTCCTCGCGCGCTGGTGCTGAGCTTTCCTCAGCAAGGCCATATCACCCCCCTCATGCAGCTCGCACGCAGGCTCGTCCGCCAGGGTTTCCTCATCACCTTCGTCATTAGCCACCATACCTCCGCTCGCTCCCCCCGCTCGCCAGCTGCTCCAGCTGCCTCTGGCCCTTTTCCTGACGAGGAGACCATGAAAATTCAGGTCGTCAGCGTCCCCGATGGCTTGCCTCTCGATTACCCCCGTGACAGGGAGTTTCGTGACCAGCAGCAAGCCATGGAGGGCATGCGTGCATCCGTGGAGGAACTTGTGAGAATTGATGCCGCCTCCCCTTCGCCCATCACCTGCATCATCTCCGACATCTTCGTGGCATGGTCCTTCGAAGTGGCAGAGCTGTTTCGACTGCCACTGGTCGCATGCTACACCGCCAATGCTACGTCTTGTTCTGTGCTGTATCATGCACGGGAGCTTCTGTCCAAGGGCATCCTTCCTTTCAATGGTAATTCACTGCCGTCTAATTATCTGTTGCGAAACGAGCCTAATTCTGGTTTCCGTAGATCTAAAGCTGGATCGATCGAAATTCGTTGGATCGCTGCAAATTTAGGAATTTCCTCCGTTTTGCATGACTTGCAGATGACAATTCTTCTTCAGACAATCATATCACTTGCATCCCTGGGGTTCTTCCTCTCCGCCCGGTCGAATTTCCACCGTCTATGCAGACTCGGGACATCTCATCCCCACGATTCCAGTTCACTCTCAAGATGTTCGAGCACATCCATGAGTGCGTAGGGTTGGTTCTGAATACAGTGTACGAGTTGGAACCAAAAGTCATCGATGCTTTGCGAGAGAGATTCCCCGTTTTCGCAGTCGGCCCTCTACTTCTGCCCACTGGTGAAGAAGACGGAGTCCCAACGGAGCCTGCCGTGAGCTTTTGGCAGGAGGAAGACCAGTGCATCGCGTGGTTAGACAGGCAAGCGCGATCCTCTGTTCTGTACGTTTCGTTTGGAAGCGTCTCTACGTACTCCGGGGAGCAATTCCAAGAATTGGCCTTGGGTTTGGAAGCGAGCCAGCAGCCTTTTTTGTGGGTCGTTCGACGCGATTCTATACCGTGTGGTCTGTCGAAGGCCCTACCCGAAGGATTCGTCCAGAGAACCAAGGGGCAAGGTCTGATAGTATCGTGGTCACCACAGCTACAAGTGTTGGCGCACGCAGCGGTGGGGGGGTTTCTGACGCACTGCGGGTGGAACTCAATTCTGGAGACCATATCGATAGGAGGGATCCCGATGCTGTGCTGGCCAGACATAGCAGATCAGATGGTAAACAGGAGGTTAGTAGTGGATGATTGGAAGATAGGATTGGAATTCAAGGCGGAAGGTCGGGTGGTGGGGAGGGAGGAAGTGGAGAGGGTGGTGAGGATGTTGCTGCAATCCGATGAAGGGAGGGAAAGGAGGAAGAGAGCAGGAGAGCTGAAGGATCTGGTGAGGAGATGCGTGAAAGAGGGGGGCTCTTCCTTCGCTAGCGTGGAAGCTTTCGTCGAGAGCTTGACCTCCATTGATGATGAGCAGCATCTCCAGCTGCTGCACAGTGCTCCTCCAAAACGACGTACAGATCTGCACCTCCTCCGTGACTCTTCCGCTTCTCTACCTCCGCAGCCAATTCGCTCCTCGTAAACTCATCGTGCACATCGTTAGCACCTTCTAAAATTGCTTCACAACAAGCACCATAAGCAGCGCACAGCGCAGCTCCACAGCCTGCGCTGCTCATCACCATACGTCGTCTCCGATGTTCCTTGTTTGCTAATTTGTCGGCGTCCTAATCCTAAATGTGGCTCCGTCCTAATCCGTCGTATATATAGTATGTAGGGACATTCAGTGCAGCCACCCATCTTGCTCAAAGCTTCAACGGACAAGGAAGTCGTCACGACTTCAAAGTTCAGAGTACTAGGATAGAACTATCATCTTGCCGTGCTACAGGTCAATCATACCTTTTGGCAATCGCACCAGTCGTGACTTGTGGTTTTAAAAAGATGCATTTTGAACAATATCTTATGAATTCCCATCACAATCTCAATGTACATTTTTATTGAAATGCCTCTTTTACTTTTTTTCCAATTTGCTTTAGTAAGACTTCTCACCAAACGGCCTATTTGAATTGTGGATGACTTTCCTCACGAGACCTTTCGAACAAAATGGGTGGCTCTATCCATTGTAGTGTGACGTGGTCAAACTAGGAAGTGCTTGCTTTCACGTAAACTATCCTATGGTTTTATCACATATTTTAAGGAAAACCCCTTTCTTAAATGCATATTATCGCAAGATCAAGTGGTAGATATTCCTTATGGGGTGTTGCTTTCTCACAAGCCTCTCTTCCAAGGCCCTCAAATTTTTGATACAATCTCTCCTTGCATCAAGTAGTCATAGTTTGTGGGATGTCGAAGAAATAGACGCAAAGGATTATCGTTGAAAGAAAGTTGAAACCAAGCTTTCATCCCCATTCTGATTGATGAGCATGCTATGGTGGTGGTGTAGTGCAGTTATAAATTATGGGTGCCTTGTTAGCAAATAAAACTAACACTCTAGTGACATGACATCGTTTTCTCGATTCTAGTTTGGTTCACAGCTGCACGTTCTCAAGTATCAAATGCATATGGTTTGCCTTAGAGACGCACTTGATATTATGGTGCACTTTTGTGAATAATCCTCTTTTGTTATAGCTACAAGTTTCTAAATATGTGCCACAAAATGTAGGCTGTGGACTTAAAGTTCCATACTTTTGGATGGGTCATTGTTTGCTTCATTTTTTGTGAGGTTCAGGGAAATTTTTGTGTATAGGTATCTTGCATGACCCATAACTTATGCATTGCTCAACATAATTCGGCAAACTTTGTCTTCAAGTTGTAGTACACATTCCAAACTTGAATATGAGACCAAAAAATTATGGAATAAGGATTTGGAACGAGACCATTAAGGCATTACAAGTGCTATGTTGCATGTGAAGCATGCATCCTAAAGACTATAGGGCTTAGCAATTTATTCAAAAACATCAAAATTTTGTTGTGTATACATGCAACCAAGTAATCATTCTAAAGTACACTACGTGAGCTTCTCCTCAACCCAATGACACACCTAAATAAGAACATTAGGTATTGGTTAACGGGCCTCCAATGTTGTGCTAATGTGATGCACACCCATTTGAGAGCACACTCCATAAATTTTTTTTGATTTGTTGAAAACCAAAATGGAATGAAAATTTGGAATCCAAACTAGTGGGACTATTGCATGGTAGTCTTAAAACATTGATAGTTGTTGCTATTGGTATCTAGATTCACTCTACAATGGAAGAAGTTGAAAATGTGCAATTTGTGCATGTGCAAAGATCTTTTAATAAATCCAACACTATTTACAATTTTGAATTGTTTCTTTTTCCATGCACTTGCTTGCTATATGGCTCATAAGCACGCCAATGGTCATTGCATTTCATAATACACAGCATCATTGAACCCAATAGGGTGCCCTTTGGCCTATTTGTGTTTGGAAGCATTTTAGGCCACATTGCACTTGTTTAGGATATCCAATTCTGCTGACGTGTATCGTCGGAGGGAGAAAATCCACTCTCTCGAATTTTAAAATTTCACACCTCCTACCTATCAAATCTTGGAATATTAAGTACTTGCAACCTGCCCCCATCCTGCAATTGCCTTGCAACTCGCACGCACCTCGACGTGACCTTGCGTAGACTTTGGTTGAGCATTGTCTTCTTTCAGGTAAGTTGTCTTCTATTCTTTGCTCACCTCACAAGCTAGCTTCTTTAGGTCTATTCTGGACTGATCGTGGCCATGGCTTGCAAGAGAAGCAAACAGAGGCTGCGAGACACAAAAGCTGAAAAGCTTGGTCAAGACACAAGGAATAAATTGTGGATTGAGGAAAGCAATGGCATGCTATCGAAACGGCAATGGAAGACACTTTTGCAACATTTGCGAAGGGAGAAATGACAAGAAGAAAGAAGACTCCTTGCAAAGCAGCAAGTAGGAAGTAGTTGCAGATGCACGCATTCGATCATTGCCATCATAGCAAAGAACATGAGTTGTGGTGTCATGATTGGTGGGAGAATTCGAGGTAGAAACATCAGGCCATTCATGTGAATACCAGTCTTGAGTCTTCACAAGCTTTAGCCTGCCCCCTAAAGTTCGTAGAGTAACAACCCTACCAACACCTCGGGAGATGCATGCCTAAGACACGATGCTCTCTAACCTGAGAAATGGCCTACAGAAAGTGAAAGGGGTGCACAACTTAGATTAACTACTTGCAAAGAGGGCAATATTAGCTATGGTTATGTCCCCAGAAACAAAGGAGAAACGTCTTGGTCACACAATGTTGAAGATGTTATCAATCAAAAGCTCAATTCAAGAAGTTTGTGGGCTTCAATAGAACACAAGAAAAGGAGAGACAGCCTAAGTGCAGAAGTCATTGCTAGAGTGACGACATTTTGGCACGAAAATATGAGAGTTTCTCCCAATGGAAACGACATTTGTAAAATATAGACGAGGCGCAAGATGTTTGACGAGCACATCATACACATGATACAACGCAGCACCTCCCTATAGGTGTCCACTCATTACTGTAACTAAACAAAATTTACATAGAGTTTCACTCCTATGTCATTTCCTAAAACATTATTTACACAATTGCCATTCCTTAATCCATGAAGGCCCATTGGTACTCTTTCCTTTCTTCAATAATTACATCACCTTAAAGTGAACACTAAAGATGTTTTAATCTTTTGTGCCATAAGTTGGGGTTATTATGCACTATAAGGCATACCCTTTTACTTGGTTGTGCTACCACAAGATTGTACAATATGTCATCACCAATTATATGCCCAATGATCTCTTCCTTTGTCAATAGGATAGTTAGCTTTGATCTTCAAATTTAGACAATGTAACATCAACATAATCTCCTTTCGGTTACGCACTCAACTAGCAAAAAAAGCAAAACAAACAATCTGAGCTTACATATATATAGATCTTATGGTTGGTTGACATTTACATACTCAATAGAGGGTCTACTCTCTCTCTCTCTCTCTACACACACACACACACACACACACACACACACGCTCACTGATATCTAGATTGATTAAATAGTTACATATCAACCGAGAGTTAATTAACTAATCAATTATAAAAAATAATTATTTGTAATTATTTTTTATAATTGATTAGTTAATGAACTCTCGGTTGATATGTAACTATTTAATCAACCTAGTTGTGATTATTTTTTAATAATTGATTAGTTAATTAACTCTCGATTGATATGTAACTATTTAATCAATCTAGTTATCAGTGTGTGTTTTTGTGCGTCTGCATGTGCATGTAGTTTAATAAGTAGTCAATTAATCTAATTAATTTATATATTTGTCAATTCATTAATTAATTTAGTTAACTAATTAGTAGCTCAATTAATCAATTTTTTAAATTTGTATATTTGTCAACTCATTAATAATTCAGTTAACTAATTAGTAAATCAATTAATTAATTAGAAAATTAATTTAGTTTAGTTATGTGTGTGTGTTTGTGTGCACGTAGTTTAATTAGTCAGTTAATTGAAGATTTAATAAGGAAATTAATTAAAATTTAATTAGTTAATTATAGTTCATTGTAATTAATTAGCTAATTAAAGTCTTACTTAGTTATGTAAGTAGTTAATTGATCTATTTATGTGTGTGTGTGTGTTTGTGTGTACACAATTTAATTAGTTAGTCAATTAATCTAGCTAAGTAATAAATTAGTCAATTAATTAATTAACCAATTGATAAATTTTGTGTGTGTGTGTGTGTGTGTGTTCTTGTTTTTTTTTTCTAAAACTCAAATATCATTCCTCAACATATGAAATTTCAAAATTAAATTTGTAAGCTCAAATTTGAAGAATTCATGATTTCAAGTTTGAAATTTCAAATTTAGATCCCAAATGTTTAATCTGAAAATAAAAAATAAAATTTAAATTTATTTGAGATTTGAAGCTCAAATTCCAAGGGTCCTTTTTTTTAATTGCACTGCCAAAATTCAATTCCAAATTCCCCCTTTGTAAGAGGGAAAATAGCACTAGTTCCATTCTTCCCATGCAAAGGGAAAATGCCATTACAAGTGGGAGGAATGGCTATCCCCTTTTGAGTTTAATGGGAGGAATGGCACTTGTGCCATTCCCCCATTACAAGGACAGACTGGCACTAGTACTATTCTCCCTATTGGAAGAGGAGAATGGTACTAGTGCTATTCTACCCTTCCACTTGGAGAATGGCACTAGTGCCATTCTTCCCATTCTAGGGGGGATGCCACTAGTGGTATTCTTCCCATGCAATGGGGAAATGCCACTATTTCCCTTTTGAATTTAATGGGAGGAATGGCACTAGTACCATTCTCCCCCATTGCAAGGGTGGAATAGCATTAGTGCCATTCTCCTCTCCTTCTTGAAAGAGGAGAATGGTACTAGTGCTATTCTACCCTGCCATTGGGGAGAGTGGCATTAGTACCATTCTTCCCATTCTAGGGGGGATGGCACTAGTGCCATTCTTCCCATGGAAGCAGGTTGATGGCTTTTTGTCTCTCCAAAGAGAGAGAATAGTACTAGTGTCATTATACCCTTGTGGGTGTGCCTTGCCCCCTAGAAGAAAGGGTGGTTTTAGTGCCTTTATGTCCTTCAAACAGTAGAAATTGGACTATTATCATTCTTCCCTTGCAATGGGAGTGAGAATGGATTTTTTTAAAACAAGGGGAGCATTGCCAAAATTCAATTCCAAATTTCCCCTTTGTAAGAGAGAGAATGTGCCATTCTTCCCTTGCAATGTGGGTCAGAATGGCATTTTTTTACAAGGGGAGCATTGCCAAAATTCAATTCCAAATTTCCCCTTTGTAAGAGAGAGAATGGCACTAATGTCATTCTTCCCATGTAAAGGGAAAATGTCAATGTCCCCTTTTGAGTTTAATGGGAGGAATGGCACCTGAATGGCACTAGTACGAGTGTCCCCCATTGCAAGGACAGATAGTGCCATTCTCCTTGTTGGAAGAGGAGAATGGCATTAGAGCTATTCTACCCTTCCAATGGGGAGAATGGCACTAGTGACATTCTTCCCATTCTATGGGGGATGGCACAAGTGCCATTCTTCCCATGCAAAAGGAAATGCCACTGTTTCCCTTTTTTTAATGGGGGGAATGGTACTAGTTCCATTCTCCTTGTTTGAAAAGGAGAATGGCACTAATGCTATTCTTCCCATTAGGGGAAATATGGACTCAAAAAGGGCCCCTATTAGCAAAAGGTGATTAGCTCCTAATCACAAGGGGGGCAATGGGAGCACTTGAGAGGTGCACATTTGACTCAGCATAAGGGAGCCACCACATAACCTGTGATTGGTTGGAAAGGTGGGCTGAGGCTCCCACTTGTCAAAAGGGGGCTCCCTTTTTTCATAAGGGGGAGGGCCACTTGTCATAAGAAGGCCCCCACTTGTCAC
This sequence comes from Dipteris shenzhenensis, assembly GCF_047967505.1. NCBI lineage: Eukaryota > Viridiplantae > Streptophyta > Polypodiopsida > Gleicheniales > Dipteridaceae > Dipteris > Dipteris shenzhenensis. Next base: position 44,625,909 of record NC_141625.1, read on the forward strand.
ATGGTGCCAAAAGACCTGTCACATGGGTGCTCCCACTTTACATAAGAAGGAGGCTCCCACATTTACCACTCCTATATGGCTCGTGTGCCCCCTAAACCCTTAAAATTCAAATTTTGATTTTTTTTCCCAATGTCCATTTTTTCACTTGAAACTCCCTCCCAAGCCCTGCTATGACCCAAAACCACATTCTCAAGCCTAGCAGCACCATTTTTGACCACCAAAACTGACTTCTGACTTCCTTGCATTCCCTATCATTCCTTTTCTTCTTCCCCCCACTCTCCAAACTGAAGTTGCCTTGCTTTCATTCTGAACCTTCCTACTCTCTCTCTCTTTTCCACACTACTCTCCACAATCTATGATGGCTTCTTCATCTAGGCATCCAAAAGATGAGATTTCGGAGATTATTGTGCACAATGTGAAAGCTAATGAGGGAAAGTGGCTTCCTCAAACTTTCAAGAGGGGTGCTTGGGTTTACATGCAACCCTCTGCCACGGGTTCCCATAGAGTTCTTCAAAGAGGGGTTTTGGAGAATCATTGGAAAGGAAATATTTTAGGGTTCAAGCAATCAAAGAAGAATGGTTTGGTTGCTACAGTACAACATGTTTACATGGAACATGATATGTCATTGCGTAGATGTGACATGCCCACAAGGTTTCCTAGAAACTGTGAGTACTCTTACTTGTTTTATTTCTTTCGTCGAGTGTCACGATTACTTTTACTTATATAACAATTTTGTCTTGTTGTAGATGTATTTCCCTCTACTTGTATAGAAGAGCAGCCTATCCAAAGCCTCACAGGGACCTTTGAAGCCTTTCATGCTAGTATAGGTGAATCCATGTTTCCTAACGAATCTGCATCTTCACTTTTGCATGAGAAAATATTTTTTTACAAGGATGGTTATGTAGTTCCATCCATGAAGAAAGGATTTAATTCCTTGGATTTGCTGCGCATTCCTCCTTTGAATAGTATAGAGTGGCTTACTCAGACAGATGGAGCATGGAAATGTTTAAAACTAAGATGGTTCAGGACATTCACACATCTTTGAAGTTCTCTCTAGGATCGAGCTCTACAGGTCTAAGTCGGTCTATTCAATTACATGTATACTCCTATATGTTTAAAGACCTGAAGCCCCACAAGACAAAGACAATGTTTATTTCCAAGAATCTCCCTAAAGAGAGCATAAACTCTATGTTGGGAAGCTCTTGGGATAACAAGGAGGGTATACACAAGGATGACTACTACCAGTGCAAAGTTTCTTTTTCAAGTGTGGCTTTTAGATACTTCATTGGAAGGTCAACTTTGTACATGCGCTTTCACTATCAAAGGTGGATGAAGAAAGGTGGAAGGTGGAAGGTGGGTTCCCTTGGAGTCCAATGAAGAGTTGGAGGGCTTTAACTTGCATATACAACTACCACATGGTGAGAATGTGACAAGGTGAATAGGTTATGGACCTTGGTAGACATTCATGAGCACTTGACCATAATGCATGGTGCTGAGAGTATCATGGATGAAAAATCCATCATTCATTATTGAAAGGTTTGTCATGGCATTCTAATAATGTGTAGTGGTTGTTTGTTGCTACAGGTAAACAAGCGTTTCGAAAGAACTACGACGGTGTCAAATGATTGGTGTAACGATGTCATTAAATTCAGCCACTGAACATACATGTGTGCTTTGGTTTAGGCTTCAGGGATTTTTTTCTAATTTGCATATTCTCTTGCTTTGTAGCAATGACAGTATAATTTTTTTGTTAAGGTGCATTGTTTTTTGTTTGATTGGACATGCCAAGTGAAAAAAAAACCCTAATTTTTTCAGTGATATAAAAGGGGGTGGACACTCTCATTTCTCACTTTTCTTTTCAGTAGCCTACTACTTTCCCTCAAGCCCTAACAGTCCTTTTTCTCGCTCTACACAACACAATGGCCACTCCTTGCGATCGTTTAGTTCAGTTTCTTTAAGATAATAACATTGCTCCTAGACTAGAGTTGCTTTCCATTTTTGATCAGGAGGTAGATCTGGGGGCTACCTTGTTTGTGCATCAGGAAAGTTTTTCCCATATCCTTGCGTATATGGAGGAGTCGATATAGCCTTATGTACAAAGCCTAGATGACACAAACACCCTTTAGGTGCCTTGTGCCTTATTGTATTACATAGCGAGGGATGCCGATTTTGGGAAGAGATTGAAGAGGTTTGTCGACAACATGACATCCTCTTCATATAGAGAGCTACCCCTTAAGAAGAAATGGAGGATAGAATCTTGCCAACTTCTATTGGAAACAAGTTTTTGAGTTGGGACACGACTTACTGCCTGTTGCTCCAAGAGGCTAAGGACCTCCCTCCCACAAAGGAAAGTTGTTTTGATGCAGAAGGACTTTTGGAAGAGGAAGACGATCCTTCACTAGAATTGCTCGATAGCAAGGTGGAGGAAGTTTTGGCTTTGCAATATTTGGCAAAGGAGGAGGAAGACACACAAGAGGCCTCCACCTCACTTTTAGAACAAGTAAAAGCTGAAGAAAGTGAGGCCTCAGCCTCCGCACAAGCGTCCACCTCAAAGGAACCAGAAGGAGCGACCGTGGAAGAAGGGGAGGGAGAAGTAGAGGGAGAAGGGGAAGGGGAAGAAGAGGAGGAGGAGGAGGAGATAATAATCCCCGAGCTAGAGCTTCAGAATCTCTGAGAGGTGATAATCGAAGGAGTACCATACGTTTTCTTATTAGATATAGAGCGTCTTTTTGGCCCTCGGGAGGATGAAGCTCTTGCCTCTATCAAAATTGCAGAGACAATGGCACCACTGGACACTGACCCTGATCACTTGTGTGATCAAATTGCTCAAGGGGTTGATTTTTTTGAAGGTGCTGTTGGGCTGGCCCTTTCATGCATGAAGAGCAGTGAGTAGGAATCAGTTCTAGAAGTAGAATTTAACGAAGTGCAGAAACAATTTTTGATACCCTCCACACCTCTTCCCTCTAACAGGCCTGCAACAATTGATGAGGCCAACTCATCAATTGACATTTCTGATGAGTAGCTCAATGCAAAGGATGTTGATCATTTGATAAGCTTTCACAACTCTTTTTAAATGTGCATTGCATTTTTTTGGTTTTTATATGAAAGTTACTGATACAAATTTTATAATGCTTCAGAAAAGCATGGATATCAACAATTTTGCAGCGTGCAGAGGAGGCCGTCAAAGAGCAGCAAGAAAGGACCTTTCCTTGGCCAACTACTTGGACCAAATACCTCCTAGAGCAATTCTTGTAATGCATGCCTTGTATAGTCCCAACGGTAATACACAGTTGACATTGCTAAAATCTTTGTCTAAAACTCTCTATTTAGCTTCCACAGCAAGAAATGTAGAAGGGTCATTTTGGTCAAGAGAGAGTTAGCCAGACACTGCTTTGGAGGCCCTTTTAGAGGGCATGTTTTGGCATCGATTGGTGTAACACAACCTCTAGATATAGATAATGTACAACAAATATTGGCTAGTGTGGTTAGCAATGAGCTGATTGGTTCAAAGAGACAGAGAAAGTGTTCAAAGGAGCAAATCAAACGATTGAAGCCATGAACCCTTGTAACACGATATACATATAATATAAATCTCATTTTTGTCTTCCATGATGCAAATTCTATCTTGTTTCATGGTGTATAACATTGTACATTCATTGTTTGTTTTATAAATCCAATCTTTGTTTTTTTATTTGTCCCTGTGTATCTTACTTGCATCGTGGTGCCGTAGATGATCAAATTTCTAGAGAAATTGCAAGTTTTGTAAATTTTTAGTACTTAGAAAGACTATTTCCATGCTATGTTCGCTTAAGGGGGCCTTGGGAAGGCCAAAAAAGGCTTGGCCGCCACCATGATGCGACCAGAGGCCCTACGAGGGTAGTGTTTTCACACTTAAAAAAAATCATAAACTTGTGTTAAAAGAAAAGAAATTTTTTGTACACATTTATGGCATTCGTGGCCCCTCCTTAACCCTCCAACATAGCACATGGCTTGGATTTTGAAATGACAACTTCATTAAAGACAAAGAACAATTTGTAAAGATAAATTGATACGCAGACAAAGAAGAATTGGTATTTATATTAGAAAAGGGTACAATAGATTTGGAGATTCAAAACTCTCTGATACGCCTTGCCAGCACAATGTCCTTGGTCATTATCGTTACATGTTTTGCACGAAAAGCACATAGATTGGTCTCCTCAAACAACCCCACAAGATAGGCTTCAGCTGCTTCCTACAAGGCCTCCAAAGCAGCCGCCTGAATACTCTTGTTCAAGAATAACTTTGTATGATCTCTTTAATAAGCCTCATGAATGGTGACCTTTTGATGAGGAGATCCACGGAGGTCTGGTACTTTCGGATCTCTCTCAGAGCAACCAAACCAAGCCTTCGCCACCGCTACTGAGAACTCGGCCTTGTGGTCCACCAAGGCTATCGGGTCCTCCACCACCAGGTGGCCCTCCATGTCCAGGACAAGCAGGGAGCCTCTTCCCTCCTCATTGTCCCTTCCCAGGGGCGATAGGTGCTCCTCATGGCTCTTACTGTTGGGGCCGGTGGTGCCTCTGTCGCAATGCCGCTAGTGGTGCCTCTGCCGCTCGCCCCTCTTCCTCCACGTCCACGTGTGGCAATGGGGCAGCCCTGTCCACTTCTTGAACCCGTGGCTCTTGCTTTTTGCTGGTGTTGCTGAGTGCTAGGAAATGCTGCAATGGCTTGACTTCCCACGGTGGTGCCTAAGCTAGGGCTTTCGCCGTCGCGATGGTCTTTCGAGCTGTTCATTTTGGCCTTTTGTAAGGCCCAACCCCTTCGTCTAAAGACATGAATATCCTCACCTTTGGAAGGTGAGGCTTGGGCTGGGGCTGGGCCTCTCGGCCCGAGGTGGGGAGGGAGTGACGGTTAGATTAGCTGGAGGAGGAGGAAGATTCCATTTCGGATTGGGTGGAGGAATCCTCCATGCTAGACATGCATGCTAGACATGCTGGAGGAGGAATATTCAGGTGGTGGGATAAATTTTCATTTTTTCTTAAGCTTGGCTGTGAACTTCAACCTGGGCATAGCATATGGAAGGACAAAAGTGCATGTGAAGAGGTAGAGCAAAGTAGTGGTGAGCAACCAGACAAAGGAAATGAGGCTAGTCCTCCCTATATATAACCCTTGGAAAATAAAGTCCTCTATGTTGTACGTTGACCTTACATTAAAATGCGAAAAAACTCTTCTTTTGACCATATCTTACAAACGTAGTATGCAATCATCCTAATACCAAATATGTTCCTTCACGACTTCTTATGATGTGTCAAGCCGCATGTTTAGATTTGCCTATTCCTTTTTTGCCACTTTATTGTTTTTTGTGTATTGTCTATTGCTATTTGAGATTTTTGAGTTTATTCAAGTGAATTGCACAATGTCTTAAATTCACACTTCACAAATCCTTAAAACCAAACTTCATATTAGTCATTGCAATGGAAATTTTACAAGCATGATGTGGTATCATGTAGATACCCATCAACATCCTTGACGTGGTTTTGTGAGACACCAAGCCACATGTTTTGATTGTCCCACTCCCTTTTCCCAATTCTCTTATTTTATTCTTTTTTGTCCAGTGTGCACTGTTGCAGCAATTTGAGATTTCTCTTCTATTTCTTTCATGCGAGTCCTGCTGATTGTATGTCTATACAACAAGTCAAAAATTTCTTGCAAGGCATTACTACATGTGGATCCACCGCCATGACGAGTATTCTTAAAGTAAGCACCCCTTTCTCGGTAATGATATTTCTCCATTCCTTGCATGCTCCACATGCCGAGGGATCCATATTATTGCATGTAAAATGGCCCATGTGCATAAAGAATATGCTGAAAGCACAAGATCTAACACATTAAAATAGCACGGTTGAAAGTGAACACAACGTAATGATGAAACCAAATAGCATAACATACCATGTAATGCGTTATGTTTGAGTCGCCCCAAGCTTGCACAAATGCCTTTCTAAACTCTTGAATTGCATTTCTAAAATTCTCATGATCTTCACTAGTTGTACTACTTAGGAGCATAAAGAATGAAACTTTGCTAAAAGCATTCCACACCTTGGCTCGTTGATTTCGTACCACCAGATCTTGCTCCTGATCTATAGTGCATTTACATAGGTCCTTCCATAGTTCTCACTTTTGTGTGCTAGCCTTTTTAGTGGGGTTTTGAAGGAATCTCCTTGACTCTCTGCCACTCATAGATACCTTGCAAGGAACATCTTGTGTATTTCCAGATCTTTTTGCATCCTTTTTTATATTAACACTGCCTCCATGTACCCCCAAACCGTTGAGAAGGTGTTGTACTTCTAAAATACATTTTTTAAACCTTGCTTGCTTCCATGCCTTGTCTTCTTTATCCTTGCTTGGTGGTCTATTCTAATCACAACTCAACACTCCATTAAGCCATCTGCCGCAATCGTCACCTTGAGTTGTAACTGCAACTTTCTTCATGCACATGGGACATGGATTATTCGAGCAAGCTCCAAAGTCACAACCTAGAATGCACTTTACAATTTTAAGATCTCCTCTTAAATGCCATTCTACATTGAACACCCCTACATCTAGAACATGAAGCAATTGACCAATTTGTTGTTGCATAATCACATCTATGAGAGGAGTTCTCTCCAAAAACCATCTCAATATCTCGTGTGACTCTTTTGGCAACTCAAATGCTGCCAGCCACCAAATCTCCTTCTTAAATTGCATACTAAAGTCGGGTTTCTTTGTTTCATCAAAAGCATCTGTTCATGAGAGTCACACTCACCCTCTCCAATTTGTGTCCTTCTACTATTTCACATTCGTCTAGCTTCAAGACAAATGCTAGTGTGCCCTCACTTTCTGCAAAAATAAAAATTATGTAGAAAGGTCAGGCTAAAAGGTTCAATTCCAAAAAAATGCTAGTGTGCCCTCACTTTCCCACTTATAATAAAATATAATATTTTCAAGCTGTACCTTCAAGGGTCATCATGTAAAATTTGACCATTGCACATTGCAATTGGATCAAATCAACAAATATGTTATTAAACGCATTGTATTCAAGTGACAGAGATTCCTTTTGCTTTTTAAATGCCATCATATCAACAATGTGAGAATATTCTCCGATGAAAGTCCTGACACACTCATTGTTGTGTTGTCGAGATAGCTTTATACTGAAAGGATGGGGAAGAAATGCATTCAATATGCCCTCTTCTAATAATCTTCTTTTCACAATTTGAAAAATTGCCTCATACCCTTGGCGACTGATACTTGCTGAATCACAAGCATAATGAAGTTCATTTGGATCTATGAGTTGTGGTACGTCCTTCAATAACTCATTTAGCACATGTGACTTCATCTTCTTCTACTTTGGATCTCGCAAAATTGCCATTATGTCAGCCTTCTTCACAATAGATTTCAGTGCATAGACTTTGTTGTTGTTGTTTCCAACCACATTTAACATGAAGTTCCTACAACAAAAGAAACGCATGAGACCAAGGCAATGGAATTACAATATTGTTAAAGTACGAAAGGTGGTAGGTTTAAAATTGTACCGCATCACTAGGACTCTCCATTTTCGTGCACCTCCAATAAAAGAAAGGTTTTCCAAAGGAATGAAGCTTCTCCTCCGTTGTTTGTAACCCCAGGGTGTAGATTTAAAAGAACTCACAACATCTTGCAAGCTCTTGATTTTCCTTTCCGATCTTGCACTTTCACCTCTACTGCTCTTGTAATTTTCATCAAATAATTCTTTCTCTTTCTCCAAATGAAACCTTGGCTTTCAAATCTTCCCACATTCCTCCTTTTGTTTAAGTAGTTGTTCGTATTCTAGCCTCAAATGATTTACTCTAAGATAATACAACCTCTTACAATATCCCGGAAGCCCATTCTCTCCCTCCCCAACAAATTTCAAAAAAGTGGATATGTTTTGAAATTGAGGACTTAGATGAGTGAAAGGATCATCGGGATAGATCTTACCATAAGACCAAATGTCGGTGTGCTTTTTACCTTCAGCACGAAGGCTAGCTAAAACTGTGGGATGGTGGTCCTTTCTACTCTAGGGAACTCTAATAGGAGCATATTCTTCATCAAGTCCAACATGAACATCGGCATTTCTCTTTCGAGATCCATTGGTAATATCTTCTAAAGGCACCATAAAATGAGACGAATCTGGAAGAACTGTGAGAAGTACTTTAGTGGAACAAAATGAGAAACTAACCAAAAATACAAGAAGTGAAACAAAATGTGACAAACTTGGAAGAAATGCAAGAGGAGCTTGGGAATGGGAATGGGAATGAGAGCTTGAAGGGAATGGGAATGGGAATGGAAATGGATTGAGAGTTTGAATGGCAATGGGAGTTTGAATGGGGATGGGAGATTGAATGGTAGCTTGAAAGGAATGCTAGCATAAAGGGAATGGTAGCTTGAGAGTTGAATGGAAATGGAAGATTGAATGGGGATGGGATTAGGAGCATGAAGGGAAGGGTAGCTTGAATAGGAATGGGAGGTTGATTGGGGTGGGAGCTTGAATGGGAGTAAAAAGTGTGAGTGGAAGGAGGTTGGAGATGAGGAAAGGTGAAACCATGACCCAAAAAGGTGGTTTGGGCAATAGTAATGGTTCATGGGATACTTTGAGGGTGGAAAAGGGGCAAAATTCAAAACTTTGAAAAAAGTCAAATTTTAGGGTTGACCAAATCCGCGAGCCTACTTATGTGGCATTTTAGCCCCCTTTAATACTCCCCACCCTTGACCCACTCCCTACATAATAAGACAAGGAGAGGGGGGAGTAGTTATTGAGGGGGAGGCTCCACTTGAGAAGCCTTTGGTCCCCAATATGAGCCCCTTAAGCATGCTTAACTAACTCACTAATCCATTCCTTATGAGGCCCTTTTTGAGTCCATATTTCCACTAATGCCTTCCATTGGGGAGAGTGATACTAGTGCCATTCTTTCCATTCTATGGGGAGAATGTCATTCTTGTTTGGACTTATCAATTCACCCTGTTTGGGATTGTCATCATGCCCTTGCAAGGGGGGAGACTGGCATTCTTTCCTTGCAAGGAGAGAATGGCACTAATGCCATGCTACTCTTGTAATGGTGGAATGGCACTAGTCCCATTGTCCTCTTCTAAGGGAGATTGGCACTAGTGTCATTCTTCCCCTTGCATTAATGGCACTAGTGGAATGGCACTTGTAATGGTGGAATGGCACTAGTCCCATTCTCCTCTTATAAGGGAGGTTGGCACTAGTGCCATTCTTCCCTTTGTGTGAACTACTATTGTTCTCTCTCTTCCAGGCATAGTTTCATTATACTTTTCAATGAGAGGAATGACACTAGTTCCATTCTGCCCTTTGGAAAGGAGGTAGGCTGGCATTCTTCCATTGCAAGGGGGCATGGCACTAGTGCCATGCTACTCTTGCAATGGGAGGAATTGCAAAACTTGCCATTGGGTTATGGCTATGAGTGTCTTTCTTCACACCTCATATCGAGATTGGTCAAATTATCATCCTCCACAACATCGAAGAGAGATGTAGCAAAATGGCACTAATGCAAATCCCCATTATTGGATAGAATGGCACTACTTCCATGCTCCACAACCATGCAAGGTTAATGATTTTAGACCTATCAATTGGGAAATGAAGTAATTGACATAAGTGTAGTCTGTATAATAGATCTAGTGGGCTACTGTAGTAGTGTGAAGATTGAAGAAGAAAATGTATCGGTGATAGTGGATAAGTCTATCAATAGTGATACTCTCTTGCCATTTCCCACCATGGATGCAGTGCTTATTTGTGAGGCACTTTGGAGCATTCTTAGGTCGCCTAAATCCTCGCTAAAACATGTTGGTGATTCCTTAGACGAGCCTATAAATCAAGAGGTTGCACCAAGTGAGCTTGATCAACCTTATGTTCAGGCAATGCCAATTTCTTCATTGGAAACTGACAATCACATTTGTGAATCTCGAAAAGAGAAAAAGATTGTCTTGTGGGATGGGAGCAAAACAAATACCATGGGAGAAGGTGTGATCTTATATGTTTTCCTAGGTGGCTCTATACATTTTGATCTATTGGGTGACCATTGCATTGGTGTGGGCGTTGAGAAGAAAGAACAAATTATGGGAAGTGATTTAGGGTCTTAAGACTATGCAAGACATCGGTTCTCTCAACCTAGTTTAGTGGCCCATCAAACAGATTACCTTGCACCACCATGGGTATTTTTTCAACACCAATTGCAAAAAACAAGTATATGGAATATTTTGGCAAGTTGTGTACATTTGAAGTTATTGAAATAATTAAGTACAAGAAATTGGTGTGGGCAAAAATGCATGCCATTTCAAAACTAGCTATAATTTGCCAAATTGCCTCTACAAGGAAAAAGGAAAATATAGGCTAAAACAACCTTAGTGCCTTAGTCCAATAGTTGCCTTAGTGGCTTGGTCCAATACATGCTGAAATTGCTTGTGGCTTGGTCCAATATGTAGATTTCTCTCCACAAAAGAGTCTGCTCTGGTATCACTACCAAGAGCTTGTCGGTGTTCAAGCCCCTTTTAGCATTAACCTCCCCCATGTCCAAGTCCCTCAAGTTGTCATTAAGGTACTTGTGCCCCAATCCCAAAACTATATCTGTTGTCTTCAAGTCCATGTATCAAATCACAAGTTTGATTATTGAAATAGTCGTTTGGCATTGGAATGACTCGTTCACCTTTTGAATGTTTTCTTGGATTGAAATTGAAAACTTATAGCTTTTTTAAAAATCATTTGGATTGTCATCCAAAAAATTAAATGACGTGAATTCTCTTTGGCGTGCAGTACCTGTTTTTGGATCATCCCATGTAATCAGTTGGATCATCTCTTTGGCGTGCAGTACCTGTTTTTGGATCATCCCATGTAATCAGTTGGAATATCCCATGTAATCAGTTGGATCATCTCTTTGTAATCAGTTGGAATATCCAAGTCCAATATTTTATGTGCCATATCCAATTTTCCAAATACAGTATGGCTTGAAACTTCGACTCCTTTGCTAGATTTTCACAAATTTTCTATATATGATTCTTGCAAAGAAACTTTTATGTGTTGACCAGTTACTTATAGAGACTGTTCTAAAATTGTCGAATAATTTGCTCTGCCCGGTTGTTATCTATATGATAATTTTCCTTTAAATTTTCCACACTTAACGTTCAGTTGCTGCCATTGGCTCAACCTTCTCCACTTCCTCCTACATGTGGCCATCTGCATAGATGTTAGACATCAAAACATAAGCTGCAGAATCGTTTCCATCCAATTGTACTGCATGCTCAAAAGCCAGTCGTCCAAGCTCCACATTACCCCACTTTCGACAAGCACCCAACACCATCTGCCACACCATGAGATCAGGATTGTAAGGCATCTTCATCACCATTGCTACCGCCGCCTCTAATTGGCCTGAACGGCCAAGGAGATCAACGATGCCAGTGTGATGCTCAATACTAGGGGTGATACCATAGTCTTTACTCATGGCGTCAAAGTACTTCTGGCCCTTATCGACTAGACCAGTGTGACTGCATACAGTAAGAACAATAGAAAATGTGACCCCATCCGGCTTTATTCCTTCAATTCTCATCCTCTCAAGCATGTGGAAAACAATTTCATTTTCTCCTAGCTGGGCATAACCTGCAATTAGTGCATTCCATGAGACTACGTCTCGAACTCGCAGTTTGTCAAACGCTCTCCATGCTTCTGGAAGCGAGCCACATTGGGCATACATATCAACTAAGCTGTTGCCAACAAAAAGATCTCTTTCCAGGCCCTTCCCAGCAATCTTAGTGTGTATTTCTCGGCCTTTATCTATGGCTCCTATGCTCCCACAAGCTTTCAAGCTGCAAGCGAATGTGACTGCATCTGGAGAAAGACCCGCCAGTTGCATCTTTTCAAGGCAGCTCAGCGCTTCCTCACCAAGCCCATGCTCAGCATATCCTGCCATCAGTGCCGTCCATGAGACCTCGTTTCGAACTGGAAGCTTGTCAAATACTTCCTGTGCTTCTGCGAGCAAGCCACATTTGGCATACATATTCACCAAGGTGCTGCCAACAAAAAGATATCTTTCCAGCCCCTCTCTGGCCACCTGGGCATGTATTTCTCTTCCCTTGTTTATGGCACCCGTGCTACTACAAGCTTTCAAGCTGCAAACAAATGTGACAACATTTGGAGACAGACCCTCCAGTTGCAGCTGTTCAAGACAGTCCAGCGCTTCTTCACCAAGCCCATGGTCGGCATAACCTGAAATTAGTGTATTCCATGAGACTAAATCTGGAGCTTGAAGCTTGTCAAACGCTTCCTGCGCTTCTCCAATTGAGCCACATTTGGCATACATATCCACCAACGTGTTGACAACCAAATGATCTCTTTCAACCCCCTTTTCGGCAATCTTGCAGTGTATTTCTCTGCCCTTGTCTATGGCTCCTATGCTGCCACAGGCTTTCAAGCTGCAAACAAATGTAGTAGCATTTGGCCAGAGACCCACTAGTTTCATCTGTTCGAGACAGTCCAGCGCTTCCTCACCAAGCCCATGCTCGGCATATCCTGCCATTAGTGCATTCCATGAGACCTCATTACGAACTGGTAGCTTGTCAAAGGCATCCCGTGCTTCTACAAGAGAACCACACTTGGCATACATATCCACCAAGGTGCTGCCAATAAAAAGACTTTCCTCCAGCTTCCGTCTGGCAATCTCGGCATGTATTTCTCGGCCCTTGTCTATGGCTCCTATGCTACCACAAGCTTTCAAGCTGCAAAGAAATGTGACCGAATTTGGAGAGACACCAACCAATTGCATCTCTTCGAGACAGTTTAACGCTTCCTCAACAAGCCCGTGCTCGGCATATCCTGCCATTATTGCATTCCAGGAGACCTCATTTCTATGTGGCAGCTTGTCAAACGTTTCCCATGCTTCTGCAAGCGAGCCACATTTGGCATACATATCCACCAAGGTGCTGCCAACAAAAACATCTCTTTCCAGTCCCTTTCTGGCAATCTCAGCGTGAATTTCTCGGCCTCTATCTCCATCTTTCGTCCTAGCACAAGCTTTTAGTACGCCCATGAAGGTGTATTTGCTAGGATGTACAGAATCTTCTTGCATTTTCGAGTAGAGGGTGAGGGCATGCTGATATTCCCCACAGTCAATGTAGCCCATGATAAGGGAAGTCCAAGAATACACATTCCGATCAACTAACTTGTTAAAAACTTGCTGAGCATCATACATGCTTCCAACTTGGACCCACATCGGGACTAGGTAGTTCCCAAGAGATCTATGATCTTCCAACCCACTTTTGCAAATGTAGGCATACAACCGCTTGGTGTACGCTAGATTTTTCAATGTTCTGCACTTATGCAAAATGCATGTAAGGTTCGGAACTGAAGGCAGCTGGGGCATCCGTTCCATTGACGTGAGTGCCTGCTCTAAGCTGGGCGTTTCCCAGCCGCTTTCCTCGCACAGTTCTTGTGTTCTAGATGCATTCACCTTTCCTCCAAACTTGAAGTTGGCCTTGCCAGACTCCTCCACCAACGAGGCCTTACCAGTGGATGCTCTTTTCTCAAACATGTCTTTAACCGACATTGTATTGCAAAAGCGGTCTATCCATTGTGACTCCTTGATAATCTTAGGACATCTTGGTTTTTGCTGTTTTAACAATTCGAAAGAGACTCGTAAGGGTAGCCAATCTACAGCTTTATCTGTACAAATCATTCAGTTCAGACTCGTCGCACACTTACTTTGCTCTCTCGGTTGTCCCACAACCGGGAGGGATCCTCGGTGAAGCAATCCTTCCATAAGTGCTCGGTTCCTGACCTAGCTGTGAAGTACGATCACAAATCAAAAAAATGAGAGCAGGCTTGCTTGATATATAACTAAATGATGTATGTAAACCGTTGCAAGATGCTGAACGCAAATATTCGTTACCACAGAACTCGAGGGAAGCCATCGGAGAGTGAAGGCTTGACGGCCTGCGGACATGAGCTGCCAAATAGTCTGAGTGTGGATCTTCACGAGCTAACAACACGATAGCGCCTTAGTTTCATCGCGGCTGCTATGGCCGGAATCTCTACCTCCTCATCACCGTTTCACGCTGTGACGTGAGTCTTTGTTCATACCACTTGGCGTTTCTCATGGCACGGTGCGCACCCTTTGGCCGCGCAATAAGGGGACGATCTGCCAACTACCTGTTTCCACGCAGCTGTAAATGGGCCATTTTCCTGCATCATAGCCACCTGTGTGAATTCAGTTCCCACGCCAGAACCTGAAATGCCACTCAGATAGGTTGGGCACATGAAGTCTCTTCCCATAGCATTCCGTCACGCACATTCCTACCGGAGGCAATCGGATTTAGGGACACATGTCAACCTGAACCCTATCGGAGTTACGGGCACATGTTAGGATTGAAATCCCCTCTTGCCAGACCCTGCCTACCTGTGTAGTCCGATTGCATGAGTCCGGCATCCGATTGCCTTCTGGTAGGCTTCGGACTGCCTTCCCTACCTGAACCATCCCAAAAACACTGCATGTGCCCAAGGTGAGAGCCAACAGTGGCAGAACGAATCCAAAGGGCCTCCTGGGTGCGAGCGGCATCGAGAAGTGAACTTGGGCCTCGAAAGGTGAACCTCCACTCTTGAGCAGGGCATCCACCAATCAACTCTCACCCTTACCCCATGCAAACGTCTTCTCTCTACCTCTGCGTAACAATGCATTGATGCCTCTACCTCCATTTTGCGCGCGGGAACCAAGAGGACAAGTGGCGGTAGTGCAACCCATCGCCACCACCGGTGGCACTGAGGAGGAGCAGGGGTGTCGCATTCACCCCTACATGGAAACAGGTCACAAATGAGCAAAAATGCTAGCAGTTCCCCGTGTTTGTAGCCTGCTCGCCATGCTTGAAATGAGCATTTCGGGGCTAGCTGCCCATTTACCAATCCAAAAGTCTGGTTTTCTCTTGCTCTGTCAGATTCATCCCAAAGTGAGCATTCATGCTTCTCAATGTCCCATGGGAACGTCTGCCCACCAATGCCACTCACATGGGCATTTCCAATCGACTGGCATCGAGCAAGAACGTTTTCACATCAAGATTTGTGCTCGCAGAAGCCAATCAAGAAATCTTTGGCCTAAGCTACATCATCTTTTTGCAATAAATGCGAGACATTTTATTCATACTTTGTCCATTTCATGTGGAAACCCCACCCCGCCCATGCCTTTCTTGCTTGGGCAGGGGCTGGGTAGTGTGTAATTGCCTTGAAAGACATTGCTTCACACAGTGTGGACATTGTTTGATGTGTTTGTTAAGCTTTAAAAGTATTCTTGGATGAATGCCTCCCACAATGGGACAACAACTGACCTATTAAAGACTACCATGCGGAAGTACGCCCCTATTCCCAAACCACGAATGGATATTTGTGAATCCTTTGTTAGGCTAGGCGTCTTTTGGGAGGTCGAACGCTATATGTGATGTGCGGCATGAAAATATGGGCATTTATTGCCAAACTCTTTTCACAAATGAGATGTGGGTCCTCTTCGTGGTTATTGGTCATTGTGACCAAACATTCATATTTGTTAGGAGGCACTTCACCGATGCTTGGGTGGGGTGGAGGTGCCAACAAACTTCCCTTCCATCAAGCCATATCCTTTAGTAAAATCATCTTCTTAAACAGCAATCCACGCCCTTTCTGTATGGATGGCTACAACCCTGTCTGAACCGGGTCGTAGTTGAATGTAGTCCACATATTATGTGTACCATGTGCCATATCAACGAGTGCAGTGATGCTTTAATAGGGGGGAACAACAAGGGGGATAGTCAAGATCCCTCATTGAAATCGGGTTAAGCAGACGATGATGGTTGTGCTTCACACAATTGTCAAAGGGAATGTGAAAAACAAATCGACGGTTTTTCTATGTAAGTTGACCTAGTTTTTACATTGAATTGGGTATAAACTATTGTATGCAAATTGTACTACTACAAACTATATACACATATTAATAGCCTAGCAATGTAAAATTAATGCAAATTTTGTTTTAGTTGCTTAATTGTTAAAGGGTTGTGTTTAATTAGATTTTGGGCTATATGAATGAGCATTGTTAAAACCTAGTATAATACATTGTTGACTACAAGCATTTTCTATCTATTCTGCATGGCCGCAATTTACTCATCAAATAGATTCTAAAATATTTGATTCGACATCATACTTTGAAAGCCAAAAGTGTAATTTGCTATATTAAGATGGCATGTAAACCTTATTTGAGAGGGAATGGGCACTAAGGTTCCCATGTGCTCATATTAGAGCCATTTTTTATATTTCTTTAACACTTTCATGGTAACCATTTACATCATTTACGACAGTTATATCGATGGAAACAACATAGATTTTTTTTTGGGTAAAAGAATGAAAGCGTCAATATAGACCTGGATATAAAAGTATTTGTGTATACAAGTATTACTCAAAGGCTCATCGTTAAACATTCATTCCAAAGTGATATTTGAAGACAAGCCAACCCAACCTACCACAGTTATACACTCTAACACACACAAAAAAGGTTCCATTAAGTATCCATTTTGGCTGCTTATCATTACAGTCACCACTATTATGTCCCCCATCCTCTAAGTTCTTGCCAGAATCATCCTCTCACCATTAGGATGGACATAGGAAGGGTCCCCCTTCAACTCATCTCATCATCACCACTGCCCCCCCTAGGTCAGCCTCAACGATTTACACATTGAAGACACAAAAGGCAGTATTTAGAAGCTCTCTTAATTTCCATGCTTGCACAAAGGTAAGTTTGAGTTTAAGGTTTGAATTTTTCTTTCATTAAAGATGATACCCCTGAAATTTGAAACCTCTAATCTTTAGAGGTTTCAGATACCCCCTGAAATCTGAAACCTCTTAGACTAATCTTTAGAGGAGAGCAGTTGTACAATTGGTGCATGCATTCTTATATTGAGTAGGGTGGAGTCTCAACCTATCACCATGGGTCCTAAACACTTGAAATATTACATAGTAAGATACATGAGATAAATATGTAAGAAAAAGAAGATAGAGAGGAAACAAGAAGGAATATAACACTTACAAAGTACACCATAAATGTAGCTTTGCCCCCCTATCCAAAGTGGGATTGCCCTACTTTTTCTGTACAAGTTTTTATAGCTTTGTGATGTTCTTGGGGCTTGTCAAGGAATTTCTTTACTTCATCCCTTGCCTCCTTCTCGTCATTCTTATGACAATGAGCAAGCTTGATGAAATGTGACTCTCATGTGCCCCTTTGAATCACCTCCTTTTGACATTTCAAACAATCACCATTTTGTTTGGGACCCACCCCGAGCCAAAGGTGATATGTGAGCTCGAGCCAAAGGTGATATGCGGAAGCATAGAAAACTCTCATAAAACCATTGGAGGACATTATTCTTCTTTTCTTTTGGTTGTAACCTGAAGTCCATCATGAATTCTATGAATTTTGTATAACATGGTTGTTGCATTTGTGAGAGTACGGCATTCTGATTTGCATCCATAATGAGGCCCCCATCACCATCAATAGAATATTGAATAAAGAGATCATCATCACATGGGGCACCGTCATATTGTGAGAGCTCACCTAAGCCATGTGAACAAGATGTGCTTGTATGATGGGAGTGATAGCTCCTAGTGCCCGATGCCTATAATGCCTCAGTTGTGATATAAAATTGAGAGCACATGCCACATAATGTCTTGCTTCATCTCTAGCATGATGTGCTCTTGTGCAAAAGTCACTTTTTCCACTATCACTCCAACTAGAATTCCCACTACATGCCATGTAGAATATATGCGCACCCCAAAAAAAAAGGCACAATCCCAATGAGAAAAGGGATTCTAAAATGAGGAAAGAGAAGGGGATGCAGAAAATGGGGAGCTGGGGGAATTAGGAGGGATGGGACAAAGGGGAAATTAAGAGCAATGACAAGAAGGGGATCGGGGGATGGAAGGGATGGGAAGAAGGGGGATCGGGGGATGGGAGGGATTAAGGGATGGGGACAAGGGAATGGGGACAAGGGAGATCGACGGAAGAGGGATGACGAGTAGGGGGATTGAGAATGGGGAATGGGGAGAAGGGGGATGAGGATAAGGGGGATGAGGAGAAGCAGGATGGGGACGGGGATGAGAAGAAGCGAGATGGGGATGGGAATGGGGAGAAGGAAGAGTGGGGGATAGGGAGAAGGAAGAGTGGGGGATAGGGGGGATGAAAGATGAGGGATGGGGAGAAGAGGGATGAGGAGAAAGGGGATGGGGACAAGGAGGGGTGGGGAGAAGGGGAATGGAGGAAGAGGGTAGGAGAACGGGATGCGGATGAGGAGAAGGGGATGGGAGACAAAGGGATGGGGAGAAGGGGGATGTGGAGAAGATGGATGAGAAAGAAGGAGGGGAAAATGGAGGAAGAAAGAAGAAGAAGAAGAATGGGGGAGAAAGAAGGGGAGAAGGAGATAAAGGACAAACCAAACTTACTTCTTGATATGAATAGAGTGCAAGACTCCATGCTTGAGTCTCCTCACCTAGTTTGAGTGTGAACAGAGTGCAAGAATCCATGCTTGAATCTCTCCTCACCTAGCTTGAGTGTGGGTAGGATGGACAAGATGTTTAGGGAGAGGGTGGGATAGGGAATGCTTGAGTCTCCCCACATCACTTGAGTGTGAACAGAGTGCAAGGCTCCATGCTTGAGTCTCCTCACCTAGCTTGAGTGTGGGTAGGATGGACAAGATGTTTAGTGAGAGAATGGGATAGGGAGGTATTTTCATTGCACAAATCGGAGAAGGGGGACGAATAAACAAAGCACCGTGACATGACGGTAGTTAAGTTTTATTCTTAAGAAACTATTGTTGAAATATGCATTGATACAAGTGCCAATCTTTTTTCCTATAAAGTATTTCAACAATTTTATTGATGGTTATATTGACTCTTCTCTAGGACAATGTTGATGATTATTTTGATGGTTATATCAATGATTAATTTCTTTTTAATACTTAGAAATTATATGTTAGTGAGAGCAAAAATTCACTCCGAGGATGTCAATGCATGAAACACCCATTCATCCTCCTCCATGCAAAGTTTCATGTCAATTAAAGCTTGTTACGCCATCCTTAAAACTTACTCTATGGAAAATTTGAGCTTAATTTGTAAAATGACATTAGTAAAGGATTTTGAATGACTAAGTGAATACCAATGTTGGTGGGCATTGCGCGCACCACTATTTGTGTGTTGCATTTATTTATGTTGGAAACTAGCTCATGAGATAGAAGCTTAGTCTGCTCTAGGTAAGAGGCAAAATAAGTTCTTGCAGCATTGGGTATGGACTACAACTTCCTCCATGCTTACCCTAGTTATTGTATTCTTTACATGGATACACATGATCGTGTCATAGTTTGTCTGAAATGTGGAGCACTATGATATAGGCAAGATACACAAGGGGATAAGATAACAAAAAAGTGTTGTGATATATGCCTAGTATACCTAGGCTAAAATACATGTTTTGTTGCAATTCAATGGCCCAATGGTATGGACTAGCATGCTCAAAATTGCTCAAGGGATGGTATGTTACAAATCTCAACAGATGGGAAAGCATGGTGCCATATAAAGATCAATTGGCAAGAGTTCAAAGATGAGCCTTGTTACTTATGACTTGAATTGGCTATGGATGTTGTTAATCCCTTTGGACA
Source organism: Dipteris shenzhenensis (assembly GCF_047967505.1). Classification (NCBI taxonomy): domain Eukaryota; kingdom Viridiplantae; phylum Streptophyta; class Polypodiopsida; order Gleicheniales; family Dipteridaceae; genus Dipteris; species Dipteris shenzhenensis. Next base: position 44,645,598 of record NC_141625.1, read on the forward strand.
CCAATCTAGATCTTGGTCCACATACCAAATAATAGTTGTAAAGTACAATATTCCTCTATGGTGGGGCTAGTGATAAAAGAAAGGACATCTTAAGCTAGCCCTGATATTTCTAGGCAAGCATAACAGCATGGATATGTGTCTAGCACAATTGGTGGATGAGCTTCAAGCTTTGTGTAATGACATCCAGGTCTATGATGTCTCACTACACATCTTCAAAAAAGACCTAATGTTACATGGGATTTTATGGTGGACCATGTGTTGAGAAACCATGCTCAACATCATGTGATCATATGTGCATAGCACTAACCCAATAGAGTGCTATAAAGGAAGGGTTAGATGCTCTAACCCAAACCCTAAAAGGGTTTGTATATATTCTACAATTTCAACTAAATCTAGCGTACAGTTAGTCGTTTGTGGTGTGCTCTCTAGCTATGCCCTCTCTCCTCATCTCCACTCTTCTCCTCTCCCCTCTTCATATTTTGTCATGGTATCAGAGCATGATTTTGCCTTCCGCTGAGGCACCATCCTCCTTGTGAGAGAGATTGAGAGATCAAGTGTTTCCATCTTTCATTCCGTTGATGAAAGAAAAATTACATTTAGTTCCATGCGATGGGTGCCCTAGTTCAGACATTGGCTATCACCTCGACTCCAATTGCAACTCTTACCCCAACTCCCCAAATGGATGGCTGTCCTTATCACCCTTGTCAACAACAGGATGTGAATGTCGGTCCTCCTCTTCAAATTGTTTGATTTTACTACAACATTCCCAATCATCGCAAGTCTGAGTGTGAATTGTTTAAATGCCATCAAATAGAAAAGGAGTAACTTTAAGTGCAGATGCGCGTATCGCCTCCAACATCTCCGCAGGTAAATGTTGTGCACATTGAAGCTCTTAATGAGCTCGAGGATCAAGTACAAAAGTTGCTACTACCGAGGCCTGTGCTATAACAAGGGCGATAAATATCCCACTATGTCCCACATTGCCGGGCAAGTCATTCTGGTCCCAAACCCAAATTGCCTTACGATTGGCAAGTTTAAGAAGAAGTTGGAGCCATGATGTCCCGGTTGGTCGAGGAACTATAGCCCCCCATTCGCCCATATCCAAATGTCCCCATGAAGGATTTCGATGCATTATTTGAGGATCAGTAGGTACTTGAGTGGGTTGCAATCAGTGATAGTAAATCTCAATGCATAAACTATTCCGCAATTGGTCATAGTGAATCCCGATGCACCAAACATGTCACAATTGGTAATGGTAACTCCCAATGTGCAAGACGTCCTACAGCTCATGGTGGTGAAACCCAATGTAAAGGAGTCTTCATTAGCTGATGAGGTAGAGATATTTGGAACATATTGAAGGATCTCAACATCAACATGTGAGTAGAAAAACTACTCAATCTAGCTCCATCCTTTTGCCAGCAACAACAACTGTGAAAACAAATCCTTGCTCTAGCTGAGTTGAATATACCAATCCCAAAGGATGATCCCTTGTAAAGGTAAGCTCCCACAGTTTTGTGATGCAAGACTTACGAGTGCAATTCTACAAGTTTACATGGTGCATCACGTGCTACACCCAAATGGGCCAGAAGAAAAATTGTAGTGATCACATTAGGGGTTCAAGGATAGTCGAGATCCTTACTATTTTGTCCAACGAAGGTTTTGATGTCAACATAATGTCTGATTCTATGTGTTGGTAGCTTGGGTTCTCCAGTTGGGGGCCATCCCCATTCGCGATAGGAATGGCCAACCAGCACCGGGTTCAGTGGCCAACCAGCACCGGGTTCAGTGGGCCTACTCCATAGTGTCTCTATTATAGTGGTAGAACTTACATTTGCATTTGTCACAGAAATTATGGTACTCTAGATGGAATATATCAGTGGTTCCTACTACCATGTTGTTGGGAAGGCCCTCGCTTTGCTAGGCATGGGTAAAATAGGATTGGCATTCTGATCGAAACACTATTCAAAAAGGTAAGAAGAAAGTCAAGCTATCCCTCATGTGGCCAAGCGATCGGTTCACATGCATCTTTGGTTGCAATTAGCCAAGGCCATGAATATGATAGAAGGATCGGATGAGAAGGGGGAGGAAGAACACCTAAAGATTAACCCAACCCTCATCACCCTATTTGAGGTTGTTATGGTGTCCATTTTGGACAAGTACCAATTTCCCCAAGAAATAACAGTCCCAAGGGCTGGGGTCCAATGTTTGATATGATATCAATCTTGATGATCACCAAAGAATCACTGAGCTCATTCAAGTGCAGGGAGCTTTTGAACGTGAGCTTCAACACTCAAAACGCGTCAAGGAGGATGATTTGATGGACCTTAACCTCAAAATAGATTTTGACCCAAAGATAGTCCGGATTAGCTCCCAACTTATTGCAACATTCAAACCAACCTAAAGGACCTTTTGAGTTCCTATGTTGATGTTTTTGCATGGAGTTAAAGGATATGAATGAGATTGACCCCCACTTTTACCAACACATTGTTTTTTCATGGAGTTACAAGGATATGAATGGGATTGACCCCCAATTTTAACAACACATGATTCTGCTCAAAGTGATTCATGGTGGGTAGCAATACCATATGAACCCCAATTATGCCAAAAGATTCAAAGAAGAGCTTGACAAGTTGCCACATGTGGGATTTATCTACCCGATTGACTGTGTAGCATGGATCTCCCCCATTGTTATTGTACCCAAGAAAAACAACAAGTTACGGGTTTGTGTGGATTATCATCGGCTAAATGCCACAACAGTGATGGATCCCTTTACCTTGCCTTTCATGGATTCCATGCTTGATGCGTTGGCCGGCCATGAGATGTACTCATTCCTCAATGGCTTTAGCGGCTTCAATCAAGTATACATGGTGAATGAAGACCAAGAGAAGATATCTTTCATTATGGATTGGGGCATTTTTGCCTCCGGTGTGATGACCTTCAGATTGAAGAATGCACCTACCGCCTTCCAATGCCTGGTCTAGGAGATTTTTGAAGAGTACCTCACAACCTTCATGCGCATGTTCTTGGATGATTTCAGTGTCTTTGGTAGTCAAGATGAACACCTTACCCATCTCCAACTGTGCCTTACCAAGTGTTGAGAGTCTTGACTTTCCCTTAATCTAGCCAAATGTGCTTTTGCCATCAACAACAATATGCTACTAAGACACATCAACTAAAAAGAGCGCATTGCTCTGGACCTTGCCAAAGTCAAGCAAGTTTGTAAAGCTCTACGACCCACCAAAAATAAGTAGTTGGCTTATTTTTTGGGCTAGGTTCGGTGGGATAGCTATATGCTTTGCTATCTCATAGATGTGGCAACACCGTTGAATGCAGTTCTTAATACCAAGCCGTTAAAACAGACCACGTAGTGTGACCATGCATTTCACTTTCTTAAATTGATGCTGGCTAAGGCTTCAATGGTACAACCCTTAAATTGGAACCTCCCATTTCATATTTTCATTGATGCCTTTGATATGGCAATTAGCGCAGTACAACCCATCTCCACCACTGCATATAATGTGACTAGCCCAGTGGTCTGCCATGCCCTTCGAGTATGTTGTCATAACTATCGAAAAGAATTATTGTACCATGGAGAAGGAATCCCTCGACATGATATACTACATCAAAAAATTATGGCACTACCTTCTTGGCAATTGATTTACCTTCTTAGCACTTTTGCATCTCATCAACAAGCCATTAATTGTAGGTAAGTTTGCCTATTGGATGTTGCTATTATAGAAGTTTGACTTCTCCATTATGCATATTCCAGGTCCCTCACACGTGGTGGCTAATTATCCATCCCGATTGGATACCAGTGAATCACCTACCCTTTTCATGGATATCTTTCTTGATGTCGTCTTATTCTCGACTTTAGTAGTAACATGTGCCACAGATGCAATAGTGGTGACCAATGATGCCCAAAAGGTAATCTTGTAAGGCAGACAGGATCCCAACCTTTGTACTCATGTGGTATGATGACATGTACCATTTTATTATACCGACATCCTTAGTCAACACCTACCTCGAGATAGGCATAAGCGACTCGCCCTCAAAGTCACTTATTTTGAATTATATCATGTACCTTATATCAGCTAGGATCTCATAAGGTACTCCACTAATGGCATATGCACTGGCAACCACCCAGCTAATGAGCGCCCTTGCCTTAGGGCTAGGACAGTAGTCTATTATGCCCATTGCGCTCAATGGTAAAACCACGATACATCCCAATGTTATCCAAAAAATTCACATCTAAGAGAAATTAAGGGAACATAAGCATCTAAGCTTGAAGATCAATCCTCTTTCATCTTCTTTAAAGAAGCTCATTCAAATGTCTTCTCCAAGCTAGAGTCATGCTGAATCATAGTCCCATGTAGTCATATTGATTGTGCAACAAACAAAAGGAAGGCCCTCAAAGATCTTGTGAATTCTAGATGAGTTGAGTTGCAGGAAAACATTCTAGACAAGTCACAATGATTACTAATTTGGTATTGATGCAAGATGGTTGGGTGCACAATTTGTGGACGTTCTTTTATATACCACTAAAGGGCCCACATATGTTCATAATTATAGCATAATCATGTATATTTCTAGTGTTATATACTTAGTTAACATGTTGTCACAATGATATGGGACTATTTTGCCAATTATTATAAGATTTGTGAGCCTTGTTTTCTACATCAATAAATGGGCTCACATATGTTTATTAATTCCAACTTAATATTTGAAACTCTTAAACAATGTATATGTCCAATCTTGTACAATTGGTATAACATGTTACACATGAATGCTTAACAGAAGGGTTTGATATAATCACCTCCATGCCCTATGGATATGGTGGTATTTTCACGCTCTCCTGTATAACATATATGTTTTAAGAGTGGACAAGCAACATCCACCTTGTTCAATGGGATGATTTATGGCTCTAAATAACAATTTTCCATGTATCACAAATGCTCCTACAAGCATTTACTCTTAATTAGTAATTTGATAACTAAAGCACTTGAAGCCTATGGGCTACCACTCATGATTGCATTAGGTAGTCTATGAGAACACATTTTATGAGACTGTGGGATTGAAACCTATCCATACCAAATTGTCAACTCAATTTATGTTGTGGAATTGAACCTATCCTATAAATTCACTCAATTTATACGATTGACAATGGGAAATGCTGCAAGAATATTTCACTTAAAGGATGGGAATTGGGAACATTATGGGAAGATTCATAACCATGGCATTTAAATAACCACTAGAAAAATACATCACCTTGAATAAATATGGAAACGATATACGAAGGAAGACCAAACCTAAAAGATATTCCTAATTTGACCTTCAATAGATAAAGGAGATTAATGACTGCTTACTAACAAACATTATTAAAAGGTTTACATAATGTTCCCTATTGTCTTGTGCAATATAAAACGACAATGTACTATAAGAAAGAACAACATTTTTCCTACAGGGAATAGGAAACATTTGATCAAAAATGGCCTTTAGAATTCTTGATGATTAAACTTTACAAAATTCCATTCATTTTGAGAACTAATTTGCTTGCTCTAAAACATATTAGGATGATAGTTCCCATGTATACCTACTTCCTGTGATTTTGGATACACATGAGATATATTTTGAAATACCAAATCAGAGTGGGTAGGTTGCTATTCCTTGAAGAAACTATTTATGAAAGGTTTAATTTAATTTTAAAGGATAACATAGAGAATGGAAACCTTATGAAAAATGAGCAAATAGGATTTAGAAATGATACTATTTTCTCATTTAGAGATGCACCAAGAATGGATTGTGCTTAAGTTTGGTAGAATGACATGGATAATAACTGTACACCAACTATGACTCCAACCATAAACTAACTATTTGTTGTTTGTGATGGATTGTGGAAGGTGAGCTGCGATATTATCCTATCAATTTTTCTTGAGGTTCGTCCTTAGATGCTAGATTGCACTGTAGAACCTTGGTACCTTGACTTGGAGGTGTCCATACATAGGTTCCCTACTGGGAGTTTTGTGGTAACCCAGGGAGCCATGGAGAGCAGCATATTTTTCCCCCCTATATCAAAATGTGGGATGTGGACCTTCTTGGTTTTAACCCCTAATTTTTGGAAAATTGTAACTAAACTTGGAAAACTCTAGCACATGGTTGTGGGCCATATCAAAAGTAGAATCTTTTGCTATTAGTAAACACAACGGTTTTATAGAAGAGGTCTCCATGATACATGCAAAAGTTAATTTATAAGGGGTGATGAGGACCCCACATATTTATACAATGATGGTTAAACATGATAGTAGCAACTAAAGATAGGAAATATTATATGTTACCTTTGATAAGTGACCTTGAATGGAACTTGATCCTTTTTCTATGGTTAAGGGGGGGTGGACTACTTATGTAATTATATTGGATATTTGCTCATCTGTGACAACCATCCATATGTATAACTTGAGTTAATTTCCATTATGATTGGTAATTTTTATGATGTGCTTAGTTGGGTTGGTCCAATTCTAAATAATCAATGCTTACAGGATCCAAGTTGATTGTTGACATGGAAGTATTACTTGAATGATTGTATACTAGTTAGACATACTAGTTAGACTTTAGTTAGGATAGGGTAGATCAATGCTAGGAAAAACACACACTTGATTGTCCATTGTGAGATAAGAAAAATCTTGTGACTAATGGTTGGTCTTGATCGTTTGTAACAGGCTACTAATTGACATCAAGACTTGGTGTCCCTTGGATATGTTAATCCTTTACAAGCCCCATCACTTGGTTGCCAAGCCATGATGTCCATGTTTAACAAAAGAGTGCATGGGATGATTATTGCCTCAGATCTACCTAATATAAAGGACCGTTAGGAGTCAATAAAACTATTGGTCTTGGAGTTATCTATCAATGATTGGTGCAAGATTCTAGTTATCAGAATAGGCAACATTCAAAAAAACAATGAACATCATCAAGCAGTTGGTTGCATCACTGGACCAATTGATGGAGGATGACAACAATTCCCCAAAAAACAATTAGAAGCTTATATCTGTACCACCTTCCCCCTCCAACAGGTCCCCTATCCTTGGATAATCTCAGTCTAAAATGTTTTTCTATCCCCGAGGGACCATCCTCCAATACCTTACACCATAGCTTTTGTGACATGTAGAGCTTGTCTATTGAGGTTTAGGAAACCATCTTCTTTGATCAACTAATGATGGCTACAGTCACCCCAAAGAAGGGTTCTATGTAGACTTACACAAACCCCTTTCCCCCCATACTTTGGAAGCTAAACTCTTGGTGTATGATATCTAAGTGTGGGAGCTATATCGCATGAACTTGGTGGCCCCCTTTCCACCAAACACGGGTTTTTCTGGCTGATTTGGTTGATTTAGCAACGAATGTAAAAGGGAAGGCAAAAATGAATGCACTGAATTTTAATATAAGCATTGTGCATAACTATGCCATGACTTCTTTCCAATGTCTACATTTGCTACTGGCAGATGTCCACTAGATGGAGTGTTTGGAAAGTGTGAGAGAAAAATTTTAGAAATGGAGAAGAGGACTCCTAAGTATTTGAATGATATTTTCAATGCTTGTCGCCCTTATCTGAAATGTAGATGCAGGAGGAGAAAATGAACTACAGAGCTCAGCCACTTTGGTATGATCATGCCATTTGATATATGGCTAATAATTTACTACCTCTCTTCCCTAATAGACTATTGAAGGCATCTTTTAACTCTTCCTTTTGTGTATGAAATCAAGTGAAATGATTCAATTTTGCAAGGCATCACCTACTTTCCATTATATGAGGGAGCTTGTACTTACAGTGTCAAGACCCTTAAAAAGAATCCTCAAGCTCCCCTACTCCCACAACCATCCCTTGGAATCATATCATATGGGGAGCTTATGCTCATATCTCCTAAGATGCAGGTCATGAGAACCTTTGGCCTAAATATTTTACTATGTGAGCCTCATGTGAGACTAGGGATGGATGTTAGATGGGATTTTGGTAACTAAGTAATGATCCCTCTACCATGCTCACTCTTTCGTGCCCCTTTGGATCCCCATTAAAATTTTGGTGTTTTAGGTGTTTGCATGGGCTTTTCAAAATGCAATTCCACCACCTTGGCTCTATCAAAAATGTGGTAGGCCTTATCGTAAATGAATACTTCTACAAATAAATCACTCAATGCTCTACCTAGTGGAGAGGCTTATTAGCATGTGGAGGGGATGATCTGGAACCACATAGAATAGAGTGGACAAGAGAAATCAAGCACAATATCAAAAGAAAAAAAGCTAAGAGAAGTAGCTCTCTCTCTCTCTCTCTCTCTCTCTCTCTCTCTCTCTCTCTCTCTCTCTCTCTCTCTCTCTCTCTCTCTCTCTCTCTCTCTTTCTCAACACATGGCAGAGGTAGGGAGTATAGCAGCATATCTAGAAGCATCTAGTCACAGGCTCTTAGCTAAGAAGTTTGCTAAGAATATAGTGCAATTAGTAATACCAATGCCTTGTTGAAATAAAGACTCCCCTAGAAGAATGAGTAAATTATCTAGAAAAAGTTTCACTGACATAGTAACATCATGACCTGCTCCAAATTTGTGTAATTTTTCTTTTCAAATCAAGGTCTTGATTTTTTAGTTTTAGCCAAAACATAAACAAAACACAAGACTTTGTTTTCTCCCAACTTTCTTCTATGCGAAGCTACTATGTGAAGCAATCGGACATTTAATTTTGATTTGAAACAATTGAACACTTGTGAGACACATTTTAGTTTCATGGTCTTTTCTTCCCTTTGTTGTTGGACATTGAGTGATCATTCTTTTTAGAGCTTAAGTTTTTACACATGGACAAGCACGAGGTACTTATTATTCTCCTAGAGGCCAAGGGGGGAATAGGGAAATCGATTGGAAGCCTACTATGGATAGTTTGGTCCACTTGGACAATCCTAGGTCCCAAGTACGACCATCCAAGATTTTAAGGGCTAGTAAATCTACATCTTTTACAAGTGTTAGTACAACAACCTTCTAGTTTGCCAGCTACTCTATGATGAAAAAGAATGATGTTTGACATGTATGTGAGCATGAACCCAGAGTTTTGGATACTTCACCTAATGGTAGAACTACTTTGCTTTGTAAGAAAAAGGCTTTAGATCACTTTGCTGATGGACTTCTTATATCTTCATGATCTACATGAATTTATTAACTGCATAAGTGAATTATGTCTTCGATGGACTTTTCAAATAGCTTGGCCACCCTACTCTATAAACCAAGCTTAACCTTTGTTCTAATGGAAGTGAAATTGCCATTCTAAGATATTTTTTGGCTTTATTAATGAGATTTGGGGACATTTTGTGACCTTTAATAACAACAATGTGAAATGTGATCGCACTTTCCATGGAACTCTAAAAAGGATTGGGCCATATAACAAGAGTTACAGTATTAATGGAATGGTAGGTTCTCTCATGAATTTATGGAAGGGCTTGGCAACATTACCCCAAACCAGGGGTAGATTTTTGCATTATTGGAAAAGGAGTTTAGCTCATTCTATAAGTACAAAAGATAGCCAAAGAAAGGGTGAAGAATTTTGAGGACCTCCCCCCCTCTTAGATGTATTTGAGTTTTGCCAAGAGATCTCTCGACTAATGTCTTGCCTTTAGTTCACATCAATAGATAAGTTAGCCGCAACAATAGCTTATGTTTGTAAAAAGCTCATTTTTATCTTAGAAAGAAAGAGATTAATGGGCAAAGACTTCCAATTGGTACAAGAACCAGATATCCTCAATCGGCTGGTCAGAGAAAGAATATACTTTGACTTACGCTTCATTATTGAGTCCCAAACACTTCCACTGCGTGAGTATTTATGGTTAAGGCCCCCCATATTTCATATGGCTTAAAGATTAAAAAAGGGGGAAAGGTGATTGGCCCTTTCAAAGGAACTGGGATTTATAGCAATGGGCACCTCATACAGGCCATCAAACCACTACATTATTCTTCAAAGCCTAGAAGGGGACTATTACCTATGTTATGGGTCTAAGGGATAAGGAAAACTTACCATGGATGAGCTACATTACCCACTCAAAAAACCCTTGACAACTTGGCATGCAGTGTGGGGAAGAGACACATTTAATATCACATGACGACAAGGGAGAAGTGGAAAATTGGCAGTCCTCCCATGTACTACTAACAACCTCCTTCCCTCCACCCCACTTTTTCTACCGAAGGCAAAAGAAAGGGTGCATGCCTTGAGGAAGTGCAATGGCTATTTGTCTTGGGCTTTGGAGCCTTAGCTCAGAGAAGATTTGTGCAAGCCTATGACTCATAGAGCACATAGGATACCTCAAGCAAATGGCCCCGCACATGGCTCGAGTTCTAAAATCAACTACTCATTGAAGACTCCCTTGCATAGAGTTGTAGAGGAGATGTCTAGCCAAGCACAAACCGGATTCCAAAGCTTGATAGTGTAGACAAAACATTGAGGAGGTTTTGAATCAACCTCATTGCACCAAAGAGTTTACTAGACTCATGACCCTCAAGACGAGCTACATCTAGCGGAGCTACTACACAAAGAGATGGAGAACTTGCAGGTGCCCATTGATATTGGTTTACACCTCTCATATTTATTTTGATGAGAAACACCCGCTAGTTGAATGCCTCCTATATGCTCGAACACTCTTTTTACTATGCTGTTCTCTTTGTATGCCATTATGCATAGCTCTTAGTTTATGTATGTGTTGAAGGATAGATTGAGCCAGTACCCTACTACAATTGGTGATCAACTAACCGCAAAGTAACAAACTTCTCTCATAACAATGACCACCATGTGGGCTAGGATGTTTTCATTCTTTGTAGCTAGAACAATGTCTACTTACTCTTTGGAGCAAATAGCCAACAGGAGAGACTCTACGTAGACAATGGACCCGAGAATTGCTCTTTCCTATAATAGAGAGTAGGAATAGTGACATGTCATGTGAGTTTTATTTCCTACTACAAACCACTTGAGTTGAATTGGTACATATCAAGATGAAAAGTGCTTGCAATGGTCACCTTGCATCACCCACAAGATGGACTTGGGTTATGAGTTTGGGCTTCTACCTTTTAAATGGAACCCAATGATGATACTCTACTTTCATGATGTGCTTCACACTTCTACGTGGACGAATAATGTAGGATAAATGCTTGACCCTCCCCCATGATGGCACAAGTTTGCTGAGGGGTTTGACTTTTGTTGCCTTGCCGAAATGAACATGCAACAATAAATTAGAGAAATGAATGGCAATTTGTCACGCCATGTTTATGTGACAAACTTTGTTTACCACTACAAACGATTTGAATCGCACTTGGTTCCTATTACGATAAAAAGCGACTACAATGGTCATATGCATTGACCAAATGATTGACTGGGTTTATCAGGTCAACGTGGGTTTTTCCCTATAGGCATAACCTAGTGAAGCTACTCTCCCTCATAAGTATGCATAACATTAATATTTGCTATTTTAATGTAGAATGCGTAGTTGTTTTCCCCTGTGATGGATTAGGGTTGCTGAGGGGGGTATATTGTCGTTGTGATGGGGGTGTAGATATGCAGCAACAACTTGAAGAACCTCAGGTGCTAGCCCTTTGTAATTATGAGGATAGCTCTATAACTTGGGGTCATCCCATACTTGGGCATGGTACACGAGTTGTCACGACACAAGCTTACTTAAATATAGTTGTGATCCTCCTCTTACTTGTAGAGTTCACCACTTAACATGAGTACCTATCAATATGTGAGAACATAAGTTATTTGATTGCCAATTGATGTTAGAGCTACATTGAAGGTTCATGTTAGCTCATTTGTTTTCTTTGGTAGTACATAGCGAGACACATGACCAAGCTGTCATTTTCTACTATGCTCATGCACTATTTATGCCAATCTTTCATAGGATTAGTTCCAAGGGCTTCAAGATAGGGGCATTAATTGGTAAACTATTGGTAATGAGCCGTGAACACATAGGGTTGTGTTGGACTAGACAAACTTCTTGGGGGTTATGCATCTTGCAGCTATTGAAGCCTTATAAAAAACATTGCAAGGTTGCCCAATCTATAATCGGGATTAACTCGAAATAGATGTAGAACTTGATTTGATGCACTATGTGGTCCCTTGAATAGCATGTGTTATCCAATGGTAATAGCTTGATTTGATGGATGAATAGAGAAATGTTAGGTATATTGTCCTTTTTGGCATTCTATAGCATGAGCTTTGCAATCTTGTTTGTTTAAGAGGTTTATGTAATGTTCCCTATTGTGCTATGTGATACAAAAAGCCAACGTGCTATAAGAAAGAATAGCATTTTTCCTGCAGGGAATAGAAAGCATTTGATCACAAATGGCCTTTAGAATTCTTGAAGATTAAACTTTAGACACAAAATACCATTAATTTTGAGATCTGATTTGCTAAGCCTTGCTCTAAATCATATTAGGATGATAGTCCAAGATGACAGCTCCCACCTATACCTACTTCCTATCATTTGGGATACACATGAGATATATTTTGAAATACTAACTTAGTGTGGATAGGTTGGTATTACTTGGAGAAACTATTTATCAAAGGTTTAATTTAATGTTTAAGGATAACACAAAAAATGGAACCCTTATGAAAAATGCACAAAAAGGATTTAAATGATACTATTTGGTCATTTAGAGATGTACCAACAATGCACTGTGCTTAAGTTTGATAGAATGACATGGATAACAATTATACACTAGATAGGAAGCCTGTCTTCCCACCACGAGCTAACTATTTGTTGTTTGTGATGGATAGTGGCAGGTGAGTTGCTATAATTTTCCTACCATCTTTGCTTCAATTTCATCCTTAGATGCTTGACTGCACTATAGAAAAATTGGTACCTTGACTTGGAGTTGTCTATACATAGGCTTCCTACTAGGAGTTTCATGGTGACCCAGGGAGCCATGGGAGTAGCGTAATTTTTACCCCTATATGGGAATGTGGGATGTGGACCTTCTTTGGTTTAACCCCTAAAATTTTGGGGAAATATCACTAAACTTGGAAAACTCTAGCACATGGCTGTGGGTTTAATGCCTAAAATTTTGGGAAAATCTAACTAAACTTGGAAGACTCTAGCACATGGCTGTGGGCCATGTCAAAAGTAGATCTTTTGTACTATTAGTAAACACTACCACTTTATAGAAGAAGAATCTCTATGATATATGCCAGGAGGTGATGAGGACCCCACATATTTATACAATGATGGTTCAACATGATAGTAGCCAAAAAAGATAGGAAATATTATATGTTACCTTTGATAAGTGACCTTGAATGGAAATATTATATGTTACCTTTGATAGGAAATATTATCAGTTACCTTTGATAAGTGACCTTGAATGGAACTTAATACTTTTTGTATGGTTAAGGGGTGGACTACTTATGTTATTATATTGGATATTTGCTCAACCTTGACAACCATCCATATGTATAACTTGAGTTAATTTCCATTATGGTTGGTAATTTTTATGATGTTCATAGTTGGATTGGTCCAATTCTAAATTATCAATGCTCAAGGGATCCAAGTTGATTGCTGATATGGAAGTATTACTTGAATGATGATATACTAGTTGTACTTTGGTTAGGATAGGGTAGATCAATGCTAGGAAAAACACACTCACACAAGTAGATACTACTAATGATGTTGTTTTTTTTTCAATAATATATTGTATGTTTTAGAGTGTATGTAGTATACATCCATGTTTTAAACTCAAGGGCTCTTTATTTGAAATGTGAGGCACACAATACTTTCCCCCTTATATATATATATATATATATATATATATATATATATATATGTATGTATATATATCTATATATATATATGTATATGTATGTATATATATGTATATATATATGTATGTATATACATGTATATATATATATACATATATATATATATATATATATATATAATTAAAGAAGGGAAATTGAGGGTCACCAACGAAGGACTTTATTAGACCAACCACAAGTCACAAGACTATATTTAAAAACTTCCCATGGAGTATATAAGATTATATGGTATGGAACCATTGCGCATTATGGAGTATATGATTACATGATGGGCTTTTAGATCCATGTCAATGTATCAGATGAGATGTCAAGGTGTAAGTATATGGCACACTATGAGCAACTCACAATTACATACAAGACATGCATGGGGCTTTACGTTACATATTGGACCGAGTACTTTCGGCCAAAATGTTCTTAGTTTTAGATGATGTGTGTCACAAGAATAAATACACTATCAGATGACATTTGGGACCCAACACTTTAACTAAGTGGATCTAACATGAATCGACTATAGTTGGCCTATTGTTTTTTCCCCAAAAACTATGGGACCTCAATAAATTGGCAGCACGTTCTCTTTAATTGTAGTTGGCCTTACTATACTACATGAGAAAATATTGAGAAGGATGTAGCCCTACCCTGACATGATCAGCTGCTTCAATAGCATGCCCATATATATGATGGTTCTACCCTTTCAATAGACCATTGGTTGGTATTTTAGGAGTCTCTTTTTAGCCTATATCATCTATGATGGATGATCAACCACTATCCTGAGTTTTGTGAAGCTATAAGAAGCTGAGCATGGTTGATGTCTAGCTACAACTACATACCCTAGTTTTCACTCAGGAGTAATCAAGCACGATGACTATAAGCGAATCAAACTTACTCATCAAAGCTTATTACATGCTAGTATGTCGACCTTGTAATGCTACGTGAAGGTTATATTCGCATTTCTCATGTAGATTCCCTATATCACATGTAACGCTCCTTAACATAAGCAGCCACATGATCACGACTAGCTATTGCTCACGTCACTTTCACAAGCCACTATAGCCGCTGGGTGACTATCAAGAAAAGTCATGCAAAGAGATTTCTTGATAGACACCTTTACATAACAATGTAACTACTTGCTGACATTCACGATTGGGAATCTGAGGTAATTTTTTCTTGTTAATCATTCATTGTATACCATGCATGGGATATATATGCATTATTTTATGCTAAACATCTAAAATGATTGGCTTCCACCTTCTTTCAAAGCTAATGAATACCTGTAAACTATAACTCGAGCATCTAGCTTGTTTTCATTTGAGAAAATTGAGAGTGGATGTTACTCCTCCCAACGAGCACTCCTGTAAGCCAAGAATAGAACCTAAAAGTAAGAACAAGGATCATATGGGCAACAGACAGTCCATAATGGTGACTAAGCTAGTGCACTATTGGTAACATTCTATACTATGATTTTTTGGAGATAATTCTTATACACATTCAAGAGTACTATGATCTTGAAATGCTAGACTCCTGAGTCCATAAAATGATGACCTCTTATGTTTTATATACCATATAAGATGTAAACTTGGATAGTGTGTGGGTGTTTTTCATGAATAACTATCTGCCACATACATGGCACATAGACACTTTTTTCAAAAAATTGCCTTCAAAAGTGCATGATGGTGAGGAGAAGAAAACTTCACTCCTTATTAGGCTAAATCTAAACACACACGTTGATAGGATTATTAAATCCACACACACACACACACGCACGCACGCACGCATGCATGCACATGCTCATGCACATGCACATGCACACACACACAAGCAAGGAAATTGAGGGTCGTCAACAAAGGACTTTATTAGACCAAATACAAGTCACAGTAATGTTATATAAACAAAAATCCCATGGACTATATAAGATTATTCGGTATGGAATAACTGTGCATTATGGATTATATGCTTACATGATGGGCTATTAGATCCATGTCAATGTATCAGATGAAATGTCAAGGTGTAAGTATATGGCACACTATGGTGATATAAAATAACTCACAATTATATACAAAACGTGCAGGAGCTTTGTGTTACATATTGGACTGAGTACTTTTGACCAAAATGTTCCTAGCTTCATATGATTTGTGGCACAAGAATAAATACACTATTAGATGACATTTGAGACCCAATCCACTAACTAATTGGGTCTAACATAAATCGACTATATTTGGCCTATGTCTTTTTCCCTAAAATCTATGGGACCTCAAAAAATTGTTAGCACATTATCTCCAACTATAGTCAGCCTTTCTATACTCCATGAGAAAATATTAAGAGAAGGACGTAGCCTACCCTGACGTGGTCAACCGCATCAATAGCACGCCCATATATATGTTAGTTCTACCCTTCCAATAGACCATCGATTGGTCTCTCAAGAGTCTCTTGATAGTGACTACCATCTCTGTAGCCACTATCTTGAGTTTTGTTAAGCTATAACAAGCTAAGAATGGTCGACATCTAGCTACAAGTACATCCCACGGTTTCAAGTTTAGAGTAATCAAACACTACGATTGTAAGTGGTTCAAACTTACTCATTGAATCTTATTACGTGCTAGGATGGTGACCTTGTAACACAACATGAAGGTTATAATTGCATTTCTCATTCAAATTACCTACATCACATGTCATGCTCCTTAACAAAAGCAACCACATGATCACAACTGGTTATTGCTCTAGTCACATTGTAGCCCCACTAGGTGACTATCAAGAAAAGTCATGCAAAGAGATTTGCCAAAAAGCCACCCTTTTGTTAACAATGTAACCATTGATGGAGAGGAGGCCTTATCGAAGAGCAATAAAGAAAGGGAGAACATCGAAATTGTGGGTGCTAACTCACCCAAATCAAGGTAAGCTCTTATTATGTATATATGGTACAAAGGGGTATATATTAAGCCATTGGCCTTTACCCCAACAACCTCCCATTTAAAGGCCAATGTGCCTTTCAAGGAGAAGATGGGCATCCTAATGTCATCCGACACCCATCAATACTCTGCAATGTGCAAACCACTCTGAGGAAAGACTCTTTGTAAGAAGACCTATAGGGTTCTGATCTGTGTGAACCTTGACAAGCTGGATGTTCTTGTTGTCCTCAATCACCTCTTTGATAAAGTGATACTTCACATCAATATGCTTTGTCTTCGCATGGAAGAGAGGATTCTGTGCCAACTGGATGGCACTTTGACTATCACAGTGCAAAACTGGAACCTCTCTTGTAATGCTCAAGTCTCCCACTAGACAAGTAAGCCACATAACTTCCTTGCATGCCTCAGTGGCTGCAACATACTCTGCCTCAGTGGTAGACAAAGCCATACATGGCTACAAACGAGAGACCCATGAAACTGCACCTCCAGTGAATGAGAAAACATATCCTGTAGTAGACCTCCTGGTGTCTATATTCCCTATAAAATCAGCATTATAAAATCAGCATCTGCATATCCAACAACAGATGTGTCCTTCCTCCCAAAGAAAATGCACATGTTCTTTGTACCATTCAAGTATCTCATGATACCTTTCACTACCTTCCAATGCTTCTTGCCAAGATTTGCCATATACCTGCTAACAGCTCCCACTACAAAAGCAATATCTGAACGTGTAGCAACCATGGCATACATCAAGCTTCCTACTGCGGATGCATAAGGTATCTTTGCCATTTCAGCCCGTTCCTCATCTGACTTAGGGCTGTCTGCTTGGTTGAGTTTCACTTATGGAGGCAACGAAGTACTTATGGTCTTCCCCCTCTCCATATTAAAATGCTCAAGTATCTTGCTAATGTACTCTTTCTGTGACAAATGAAGGAGTTTCTTGTTCCTATCCCAAACAATCCTCATGCCAAGTATGTGACTGGCATCACCCAAATCCTTCATGTCAAAGGTCTCATGCAACCATAGATTTCCTAGCAATAAGCATGTCATCAACATATAAAATCAAAATAAGAAGGCTGCCATCTGATGCCTTCTTGTGAAGAGGCAATGATCTGTCTCACTTCATGTGTACCCTTGGGATCGCATAAATGCATCAAACTTATGGTACCACTCCCTAGGAGCCTGCTTCAGTATATAAAGACTTTTCTGGAGCTTGCATACCATCCGTTCTTTGCCCTGCACAACAAACCCCTCTAGCTACTGCATATAGATGTTCTCATGAAGATCTCCATGTAGAAAAGCTGTTTTTACATCCATTTGGACAAGCTCCATGTCCTCTTTGGCAACCAATGCAAGCACTATATGAAGGGTAGTCATCTCACCACTGGGGAAAAGATCTCATCAAAGTCAATACCCTTCTCCTGCTTAAAACCCTTGGCTACCAACCTTGCCATATACTTAGGCAATGCATCTGTTGGAGACATCTTCAGCTTGTAAACCCATTTGCATGGCAATGCATGCTTTCCTTTGGGCAAATAAACCAAATCCCAAGTAGCATTCTTCATCAAAGAATCCATCTCTGACTGCATAGCCTTCTCCCACTTATGCTTGTCATTCCTAGACATAGCATCCTCAAAGCATGAAGGCTCACCACAATTTGTCAACATGACATAATCTAGAGCATATAGAGCTGTGGAGGTCGTGAGACTCTAGTGGAATGTCTCAACACTTGCTCACCATGAGCATCTTGCTGTCCCAACTGATTTTCCTGTATAACCTGAGGTTGTCCACCAAGATGTGGCTCTCTCGAGTCCCACCTCACGATCTATGGGCTGTCCATGCCCTACATCATGTGGAACAGGTTGTGCATGCCTCTCATATGGTGGTTGTCCATCCTCTTGAAACACCACTCTGCATATCTCAACAGTCTTTTCTGGCTTCTTGCGCATCTTGTCCTCATTAAAGATAATATCATGGCTATGTACTATCTTCCTAGCCTCTAGATCCCACAATTGGTATCCCATCTCACCTGAATCACCATATCCAAGAAAAATGCACTTCCTTGACTTTGGATCAAGCTTGCTGCATTTTTCCTTAGGGATATGAACATAAGCTTCATAGCCAAATACACGAAGATGCCCATAAGATGGTGGCTTGCCTAACCAAACCTTTTCTAGCACTTTCCCATCTAGTGCCTTGCTAGGTGATCTATTGATAAGATGTACTGATGTCTTGATAGACTCAGCCCAAAAGCCAAGAGGTAGACCGGCATTAGAAAGCATGCTTATATTCCTTTCTTGAATACTTCTATTCATCTTCTCAACAACCCCATTCTGAGAAGGATTCTCAGGATTAGTCAACTCTCGCATGATGCCACGTAGCTCACAAAAATTCTTAAATGCATGAGAGGTATACTCTCCTCCATTATCAGTGTGCAAGCATTTGAGCTTCTTGCTCGACTAATTTTCAACAAATGCTAAGAACTTTTGAAATGCATCAAAGACATCACTCTTCTTCTGGAGAGGATAGACCCACACTTTCTGTGTAGCATCATCAATGAAAGTAGCAAAGTAAGAAGCTCCACCCAATGAGACAATAGGCATAGATCCACACACATCACTGTGAACCAACTCCAATGGTTCAAGCCTCTTCTTGCCCAAAGATTTTTTATGTGAAGACCGTGTTTGCTTCCCATACATGCAATGCTCACACATGCTAAAATCTAAAAAATTAAACATGGGAACATACTGCAAACCAGAAAGTATCTTCATTCATGTCATGCTCATGTGTCCCAATCGACGATGCCACAAAGAGATGAATGGCTGCTCGATCACATTGATTACATTATCTCTTATGCCTGACACATGCATTGAGTACAACATTCCATGCTTGGAACCTCTAGCAATCACAAGTGACCCTTTGCTAATTTTACATGTATTGTTGCCAAAAAACACATGATAGCCATCATCACCAAGCTGTCCCGTACTTATGAAGCTCTTTTTCAAATTGGAACATGCCTAATATTCTTGAGTACAAATGTAGAACCATTAGGAAGAGACAAGTGGATATCTCCCACTCCAACAATGTCACATGGATAATCATTTCCAAGTCTCACGGTTCCTTTCCTTCCTGCATCATAAATGGTAAACCACTCCCTATGTGGAGTGACACGGAAAGATGCTCCTAAGTCTAGTATCCAATTCTGTGACAATGCATCATCACTAATCACAAGAAAAGCATGCTCAAACATAGAGGCATAAAGAATATCACCCTCATCACTATTGTTACTTATGGCATTCATTTCCTCTATATTGACCATGGATTTCTCTTCCTTCTTGGGTTGCACATTAGCTTTGCCTTTGCCTTTATCGTTCTTCCATTTGTAGCAATCCTTTTTGAAATGACCTTTCTTCCCATAATAGAAGCATTCAAAATCCTTTTTGGCATGGGATTTTCCTCTAGATTTGCTTGTATTTTAGTCATGGTATTTCCTCTTGGAATATGACCTCCCTCTCACATTGAGAGCACTTGAACTTTTAGTTCCAGCATTGTTCTTTCTATTAACCTCCTCAGTGAGAACGCTACTCTCAACATCACTAGTTATCAAGCCTCTTGCATGGGTTGAATTGCTTATAGCAGTCCGAAAAGTGTCCCAACTTTTAGGAAGGGTAACCAATAAGAACATTGCCTTAACTGAGTCATCAAGGGCAATTTTCTGAGCTGAAAGTTGACTAAAAATTGTGTTAAACTCATTTAAATGGCTAGACATTGAAGTCTCTTCTTCCATGTGAAGATCTATGAGTTTCTTCAGCCAATACACTTGACAAGCAGCACTCTGCTTCTCATAAAGGTCATGCAACTTTGTCCACACACCATAGGCACCACCTGCAGTATCTTTCACATTGAAATACATCGATTTTGAAAGTGTGAACATGATCGTGGAGCATGCAAGCTCATCCAATTCCTTCCACTCTTCATCATCTTTCCAATCCTCTGGCTTTATGCCTTTGGATTTTATAGGCTTTACTTGCTTCTTCTGCACCAGAACATTGTAGATTTGCTCCTTCCAATAGGAGAAGTTTGTGCCATCTAACTTCTCAATGTTAAACAATGCATTCTCTGATGCCGAAGCCATCACAATGGGGATGATAGAACAACCACGATACACTGCACCAATGTACCAAACTCAAGCCCAAAAAATATCAAGTGCAATGACAACAGCCACACTGTCATTGTCACAAATACATGTTCTATTGTAAGTGACCTCAGTGCATCCCAAAACTAGACAATAGCTTTTGCACGGTAGCTCCGATGCAAAAAGTGTAAATAGAAGAAATGTAGCTATAGAAAACTCTACAACTTCTCAGTTTATAGCAAGTCCAAAATCTTTACATATTTTCGTATATCTGCTATTGGAAGCCACCACCTATAAACTTTTACTGCTGTAATAACAGTCTGTAACAGTTTTTGCCTGTTTTAAACTGTCAATATCTTCCCAACCGTATCTCGTTTTCCTTTGCTGTAAACACCAAAGTTGTAGATAACCAATAGATCTACAAACTTCTAGTTTACTACAAGTTAAAATTCATTATGGATTTTTTGATATTCACTACTGAATGCAGCCCCCTGCTCACTTTTTCTAGCTACTGTCATAAACTGTCAAAACTATAAATCATGGGCATATCGGGCATCATAACTTTTTCTCTAAATCTCGAATTGAAACACTTTTAAAAAAAAGATTGTAGATTGTCCAGAAAACTAAAACTTCTTAGTTCAACTCAGAAGACAATTCCTCATGGATTCTCTGATATTCACTTCTGAAAATAGCCACCTGCTCACTTTTTACTGCTGTCACGACTACAAACTGCCAATCACCAACTTTTTCTGAAGCATTTGAGGCATAAAATCCAATGAAATAGCCCAATAATTCTGAAAATTATTGTCCAAAAAATTCCCTTAGTGGGAAGAGTATTGCACTCACAAAAAAATAATCCCTTCTTGGGATACAAGAGAGCTTCAGAAAAACACTGCTCACTTATGCTCACTTCCTCAACTAAACAAAGGCTCAAAATGCATCAATTGTAAGCAATCACTTCCATCCAACCTTTGGCTTGATATGCATCAACTTGAAGGCATAAACCCAATTGAAATCTGAATGTACCAGCTGCCTTTGATCAACTAGAGTCTACTACAAGCAAAAGACGTTTTTGCTTTCAGGTCCCAAAAAAGCAACTTCCAATGGCTAGAATTGCAGAGCAGTAGGTCGTTTTTGACTATAGATGGATAATATTCCTTCTCCCCCACTCAAACAAGGCGATAGATTACTGGAACAATCAAGGCAACCTGATATATATGGCTGAAATAGTAAAAACGAGTTAGTATATGTCAAAATACAACTCCCAAGGGCAGCCCATGGGCAGTAGGAGACTCCACGCAACAAGTTCGAGCTCTTGGCACAACAACACCACAATGCTACAGTCTCCTTATTGGCTTTGCTCAACCAAGCTCTGATACCAATTGATGGAGAGGACGTCTTATCGAAGAGCAACAAAGAAAGGGAGAACACCGAAATTGTGGGTGCTAACTCACCCAGATCAAGGTAAGTTCTTATTATGTATGTATGACACAAAGGGGTACATACTAGGCCATTGGCCTTTACCCCAACAACCACTACTGGCTCACATTCACGATTGGGCATCTGAGGTATTTTTTTATTGTTAATCATTCACTGCATACTATGCATGGGATCCATATGCATTAGTTTGTGCTGAACGTCTAAAATAATTGACCTTCCACCTACTTTCATTACTTATGAGTACCTATTAACTACAGCTCAACCACCTAGCTTGTTTCATTTAAGAAAATCGAGAGTGGATGTTACTCCCACTGAGCACTCTACTAAGCCAAGAATATATATGTCCTCAAGAACCTGGAATTGAGAAGAAGGATCATACAAGTAGCAAGCAGTCCATAGTGGTGACTAAGCCAATATAGTAATGGTAGCATTCTATACTATGATTTTCTGGAGATAATTCTTATACACATTTAAGAGTAATATGATCTTGAAAGTCTAGACTCTTGAATCCCTAGACAATGAACTCTTACTTTTATATACCGTATAAGATGTAAAGTTGGATATGTGTGGGTGTTTTTCATGGATGACTTTGTGCCATGGCACAGTAGAAACTTTTTCCAAAACTTTGCCTGTGAAAGTGCATGATGGTGAGGAGAAGAATACTTAACTTCTTATCATGCTAAAGAAGATTAATCTATTGCTTCAATGTTTGAGAAAGAATATACAAACATGCCCCTCGTATGTGGAGCATCTCAAGGCTTGTAAATCTAGTATAGAGGTGCAACACGAGGCACCACCTACCAAGGTTGATTGTGATTGGCTAGCCCTTATGGCATATGGAATTGCAACATCAATAACAACTAGAGCTGTGCATTGAAGCCTATAGTCCCACATTAAAAGGTGCATGTTCTAACATGTCTTTTATGTGGATGGATGCACGTGAGTGGAGCTCCTTCTATATCATATGGTATTTCTACATTATATGCTTGTAACAATCTAGACCTTCTTCATTGAGCATGACATGTGTCTTATCATCTTGTATGTTTTGAATCTAGTAAAGATCTGAATGGATAATGTTGGTCTTGTATGTCTCACACACACACACACACACACACACACACACACACACACACACACACACACACACACACACACATAGGCACATGCATGCATGCACACACCCATGCACATGCACGTGCACAAGCATGGGCAAAAACATGCACACATATGCATGCACACACACATGCATGCACATGCACATGCACACACACACGCATGCATGAATGCATGCACACATGCATAATCATGAAACAGACATGAATCTAGACAAGGTGCCATATCAAGAGCTATACAAGGAGAGGGCTTACAAAGACAATGCAAAATTGACTTGCCATATTTGAATTGAAATGGTAGTGTGAATTGCATGGTTATTACTTGTTTTTCTTGTCGTCATCATTGAATTCACCCTTTTTCTCAATCATCTAGTTGAAAGTAGGTGGTTTCACTTGTCATATGTGTACAATTGCAAAATTTCATCATAGCTTGAACTTTTCCATGCATAAAGCATAAGTCCTTGCAACAACATTTTTGGCAAAGTCCTAATCTATTCTCCCATCATTGAATGTGCTACATGTGTAGTGCACTACATAGTAGAAGTCTTTACTTTATAGTGCATGCAATACTATACATTGAATAAACTATAGTTTACAACATTGACAATTTCCTAAATAGCACTTGCAGTGTGCTACATATCATGTGCTACATATCATATGCACAAACAGTGTGATGATTTGCTACATTCATTCTTTTATACCCAAGTAGGGTGCTATATAGTGTTTTTAGTGGTCTAGAGAGCACAAATAGTGTGCTATATACCAAAACATCTTAGCATGGCTAGGTGTCATAAGTTATCTAACCAAATTTGAAATGATTTTTTAAATTGATGTATTTTCATGAAGTTATGTACATTATTATGAATGTTGAAATGCATATTTTAATAATGCAATAGACTTTCAAGATTTTCAATAATTATCAACATTTTGTAGTTAATGTTCACATCCTCTATTCAGTACTATTTAGTATATTTACCACCACTATTTAGTACTACTTAGTACTATTTAGTATTGCTTACTAATATTTAGTACTGCTTAGTACTATTTAGTACTGCTTACTACTATTTAGTACTACTTACTACTATTTAGTACTGCTTATTTAGTGATACTATACTATTTAGTACTACATAGTGCTATTTAGTACTATTTAGTATTGCTTAGTGATATTGTACTATTTAGCACTACATAATGCTATTTAGTACTATTTAGTACTACTTAGTACTATTTAGCAGTAAGTATTATTTAGTACTACCTAGTGCTATTTAGTACTATTCAGCATATGTAATGCTTGTTAAATTTTGGCTTAAGCTTTGTGCTTCTTTTTTAGCCTTTGGAGCAATTTCATGCCTTTTTCCTTGCTTGTCCATCGTTCCTTATGGTCCTAGTGGCCTAAAGTCCCAATCCTAGCACATGAAAGAAATCCCTACCTAGTCACAATGGCAAATTGCTTGTGTTGCATGTTAGACTTTGATGAAGTTATAGATTTTCTCCAGTACATTTTTGCCACATCCGATGGAACAAGATCAAGAGAAAAAGAGAATTTCAAATGAAATTGGTCTCTAAACTATAATGGGAGATGTCTATAATTCGATCAAAGGAGGTCAATACAATGCAAGAAATTTCCCATTGATCAAGGCTTTGTGTTTCTTTTCATGTGTTGAAGATCACATTCTAAAGATGTGGAAAAATGATGGCTAAAATTTTCATATGCTACTTAACAAAACTACAATCGCTAGTAATCAAGTGCTATAATCATCTTTTATTGAGATTGTGGTTTATGGAACAATCTAATGTTGTTACTCCGAGTCAAAAAGTACTCATCCCAAGTTTTAACAATCAGGCACCCGAGTTGGCTCACCAAGGTTGAAGCAACGAATACTCGAGCAGCCAAGCTATACAACAAGAAGATAATAGATGGCCCAATCTGTATCTATAGGGTAGTAGATTTTGAAAGATAATTAGGAGGTTGATTCACCACACTGCAAAGTCAAATAGGATGTCTTAAATTATTTAGGTGATGAGTCCTGCAGAATGGACTTGCTCTGTCACTCGCATTTCTTGTTCAGTTGTTTTGATGTCTCTAAATGTCTACGTCTTAGATCAAGGCAAGCACTCGCACTAATTGTTGCATGAGCATCACCTTGTAGATAAGGCTATTTGTAGCAGACCGGGGCCCATTTACTTGATGTAATATAGAGGTGTGCTTGGTTTATATATACTTCAATGTTTCTTTTCTTATTGTTCTGAGTGTAATCTCCACTTATCTCTATACAGTTTTGCCCATGCAGCACCAAACCCCCCGTTAGTTAATTCTTCTCAACATTTGACTTTTGCAATAGTCATTCTAGGGAATCTACGAGAGTTCATATTCACCAAACATTGACACTACACTCCAAGTTGAATATGGTGATATAGACCATCATCTGTGGACCAATCCTACTTTGGATGCAAGATGGATTGCATTGGACATTGGAGAGCCATTTGCAATTTCCTCCAACATCGGCATTAATATTCATCCATCCACAACTTCTTTCTCATTCTTGTCCTAGTTTGCAACGGTCGTAACTTGGGAAACGAGAGTGGGCTAGAGGCAAAAGCTAAGGTAGGAACGCCAAGTTGTGGGCATGGGTCTGGACCAACTTGGATGACAAAGGGTACCACAGTGGATGTGGTATGCTAGCTTATATGACCAACTAGGCAAGGCATTGAATGCCAAGGTAGGCATCTTCGACGATCTGCCTTTTTAGCATTGAAGGGCATTATGGGTGCGCTCTAATCCTTGAGCACCCATGCAAAGGTCATCCACCTTAGCGTGCATCTTGCACTTTTCTTGGGTGAGCTAGAGGCAATTTTGTATGGTAGCATTATTCTAGTCTCAGTACTTGGGATCCGACGAGGGCATAGGTGTAGACAGAGGAGTTGATCTAGTTGGAGGCAAGGTGCCTGTAGCTTTTGGGGAGCGGGTGGAGACTCTTGTGGATTAGAGACTGCACCGCCATCGTGAGGCTTGGGATTGCCCTTCATTAGGGTGTTTTCTTGATTGAGGGTGGCAATTTGCACCCATAACTCTTCTTCCACCCGCTTCCACTACTCGGCTTCTTCTTTGTAGTGGATGTTGGCAACCTTCATCTATTCATGGGTGAGGTCAAAGTTGGTCTGCAACACTAGGATTTTCTCATTATAGACCTCTAACTCAAGGCATTTGACGGTGGAGCTTTGGGCTAAGTTGGTGGCAACAAAAACTAGGGCATCAAGGTGGGTCTCCTCCTCCATTATAGGTTCTTTGTAGGACGGGTGAGGCACATCCAAGACAGCTATTGGGACCTAAGCCCAAAGTGCTTTCTTGTTATGTGGACGTGGAGTTGCTACCGGTTGCTTGGAGAGATTGGGAGGGTGGCATCTCAAATGCACTTCCCACGTCCCCATGGTCATGATCTTCTAGGTCGCCATATTCAGGGAACTTATTGTCCTGTCAAAGGAGCTCCACCTCATTGTGCTAATAGAAGTGCCACAGTTACTGGAACAGTTGGCGGAAATGGAAGTGCTATAGCAGAGGATCTGAACAAAGCTTCTTTCGTGGGGGGGGGGGAGGGGCAAGGGCCAAACAAGGTGCAGTACGTGTAGAGGGGGAACTGATGGTGTAGCAACTCGAAGGGATTTTGGGGAAAAGGGAACCATGGCCAACACCTGAGTACTTGGCATAGCAGCCATTCACCAGGTAGTTGGCAAGGTGGATGTTGCCAAAGCAGAGATGGCATCAAACAAACTAGGCACATTGACTAAATCCAAAAAATAGAGCCAGTAGTAATCCAGGTGCCGGGTCAGCCATGTACTAGGAAAGGTTGAGCGAGCAGAAGAGAAAATGTCCTTCTTGACTTTGTCATAACAAAGCTGAAACTGGACCATGGGTTTCCCAACCTCAGCCTACCAAAGATAACCTACTACCATTGAGCTACTAATGAACTTGTTTTGGAGCCAAATCAACTCCAGAAAGAGACAAAATAAAGGGGTATTGAGAGGGTTACCCATCTTATTGAGGAGGTACTATGTGGTCTTCTTCAAGTCCACATACTTCTTGGTGGCGCCGAATATCATTTCCATCTCAGTAGGGAATACTAGTGGTCATTTCTTATGCCCATCCATGGGAAATCATAGGTTTTGAGCCACCAATTGCGCAAATAACATGTACTCCCCACTCTCCACCTTGATGACATCGTCTTGCTCCAACTAGACAAGGATGTTGTTGGCCTCATGGTGAGTAGGCATGGTGCTCCAAGATAGTTGTGCTACTTTGACAAGGTGCATAGTTGTCAACCAATCACAAACATGTGTGGGAACAACGTTGAAGTTGGACAAGAGCCCATACTTCACCATGGTGGGGTTGTGAATGTGCTGCAAAGGGCTGCTAGGGAAGGAGAATGTTGTTGCAAAGTGAGCACAACAATGGCAAGTAGATAGGAGAAATCAAGGGCAAGCAACAAGGCACAAAGGACAAGAAAAAGTAGAATGAATATTGTCATTGAAGAAAATGGTTGCATAGGAGTAGCTACTGTCAGAATAAGGGGGGGAGACTCTAAAAGTGGCAACTATTGCATGCATGTAAGATAATGATGGCTAATCTTGGAACCCCACCCCACACGATCTCAATGATGATGACTTAGCATCCATCCAAATAATTTTCACATGTTCCGAAGTGACATTGGGTGTCTCCTCCAACCATCAGGAAATGGGTAAGGTGGCATTAAGCCAAGTAGGCCTAAGCCTATGGCCATTAACTTGCTTCTTAAACTACACGCCCTAAAACATACCCAATAAAAACTTGCCATCATAAAACCTCAAAATGAGCAAATACGTCCTAGCCCATTGAAGTTTTAGTTTACCAAAGTGAAGGCCTTGCTTGGAGTGGAAGACGAGCATAGTGTCCTTTTCCTTTAAAACATGAATCTTGGTGTGCCAATCCACCCATTTCTTCTAGCAATGTTGCACAACATCTAGTACACAGGATGCCACAAAGTGGTCCATCCTATGTGTTAGAGACTCTTCCATGCTTAGTGCTCTTCTATGGCAATACGAAGATCAGGTATGAGATACTCCATGGGAACCACTATTTTCACCCCATAGACCATCTTGAAAGGGGTGAGTCCCTTGGCGACCTTGTATGTTGTCTGAGATGCCCACAAGGTGCAACAGAGCTTCTAGTTTCAATCGGTGTGGTCCTTAGTCACAATTTTCTTTAAGACCATGGTCATGGTCTTGTTGTTGGACTCAACCTGCCCATTGGCCTATGTGTAGTAGAAATGGACATCATGTGAATGATCATGTGGTGCATGGACATTTTAGACATCACGTCAATGACAAAATGGCCCCACTGGTCACTCACAATATCAACTAGGTAGCCAAATCTTGTCATGATGTACTTGTAGATAAACTTGGCCATAAAGGCTGCCAAGTTGTTGCTCATGGAACGTGCCTCATCCCACTTGGTGCAGTAGTCGGTGACCATGACCACATATTTGTTGTTACTAAATGGGTGGGTTGTTGGTTTGAACGGACAAACTAATTCCAACCCCCACTTTTGGAATGGCTTGAGGGGGAGCACTAGGGTGGCAAAATTGTAGGCACCTACTACCAGAGTCGAAGGGGCTGGATGGGTAACAATAATTACTTATCTGATTTGGGACTTCTCAAGGAAATGCATTGGGTGCTTTACATATTCTTTTCTTACAATTCAAAGATAATAAATGCCCTTCTTATTTGGTGTCACCCTTGTTTACTTTGTCCAAAATGTGAGTGCGAGTTTCTTTACTTTCAAACGTCAATGCATCATCAAGAGATTTCTATTTGCAAAGATTGGAAGTCAACTTTTTTCCATCCTCAATTCATTTGAAAACTTCTTAAGTGATGAGTATAAATTCCTAGGGTTTATGTTCAAAACCCTCAAAGCTCTTGAAATAGAAATATCACCCTCATGCAATGACGCCACTATCAGCATTTATATGCTTCACTTTGCAAAGAGTTCCATGTCCAATTTGGGGTTCTTCAATTCTTGTAAGGACCTCTTTAGTGCCAAAAAAACTAAAAAATTGTCAACATGTTGGTCCCAAAGATATTTTACAATGCATTTGTCATGTATTACCACTTCTAGGATTTCCAAACTTTGTTTCTTGCCAAAAGCACATGACAACCCAAAAAAACTTTCCACTATCTTGTGTGCAACCTCTTTCTTCTTTGCTTCAATGCCTATTGAAGTGTCACTACTTTGTGCTACTATTTTTCTTTTCCTTTGCTCCCATTTCCTGGCATCTTCATAATTTCATATCATCAATAATTTTCACCAACAAGTCCCTAATTGTAGTGAACAGTGCAGTTCAATTCATTGCCAAGTTCCATAAATTGTGCTCAAGGGCATTTAAGATAAAGATACACAAGCAAGGAAAGATAGTAGATGAATTTGGGGGGGGGGGACATGGGGTGATGAAGATACCATGAAATCTTCCGCATACGTACTATCTTCCAAAAACATGGTTGATGCTATGGTACACTATGCATATAGCACATTGTGTCTAGAAAATAGCACACTATTTTTTCCATATAGGACATTGTTCATTCTATATAATAGTCTATGTGTGTGATGCTATGGTACACTATGCATATAGCACATTGTGTTTAGAAAATAGCACACTATTTTTTCCATATAGGACATTGTTCATGCTATATAATTATTGTCTATGTGCATATAGCACATTCAAAGTTTCACATTTGTATGAGCTATATATTCTACTACATATGCTATATAGCACTCTAACTATAATATATAGCAAATTTTATTAGCATAGAAATTGTGGTGCACTTTATACATACAAATCCCACTATTTCTACTATATAGCTAGCTAAATATGCTACATAGCACATAAGTTCAGCACAGTAAATCTAGAAACCATGTATGCTATATGTTTGAGGTATTAGCAAACAACATTGAATTTAAAGTGCTATATATAGTAGATTTTATTGAATCGTATCAACACAGCAATATGGATTTTATAGCAACATGGATTTTATAGCATAGACAACATATTTTTTGCTCTATAGTCTAAGAAAAGAAACATTTTTCACCACACAATAGAACAAAGAATCTCATGTAGAAACATAGATTTTATAGCTCATACATAGCATATTCTTTTTGCTATATACCACTCAAATCAAACATGTTATAAGAACACAATATAACCATGTCTTCAAGAGACAATACACGTGTAGCAATGCAAATTTTATAGCATAGACTTTTTAACTAAATAGCACATGCAACAAACAAAAATTTTCACCACACAATACAAATGAAAAGATCATGTTTTCAAGATATGGTAAAATTTGGAAATATAGAAATTTGTTTCATTTATACTTTAGCATACCTATATTTTTTATGAGCTTTCATCGATAGGGCCATGGTTGCACAAAATATTATTCACAGGTTCCATATTTGGCTAAAGAGGAGGATGTGTACGCAAGAAGAGTTACAAGAAGAGGCGGTAGAAGATAGAGGGAGAGGTTCAAAAATATCATGAGCAACAACAAAACATGGTAGAAGACTACTAGAGATTCAAATCATGATGAGAAAGAGAAAATAAAATAGAGTGGGAGAAAGAAAAAAGATTGGATGGATCCCATCATGCTAGAAGAGTCACATTAATGAACCGTCTGCCTATGTTGTGATTGCATGTAACAGAAATTCTTGAAGTTGTTGAATGTTTTTTTTTTAAATACCATTCTCTCCTGCTTTTGTGCTTTCATAACTAATGCCTGGGAGCTTGCTATTTTGGATAGCTTACCATGCTTTTACCCCAATCCATGGACTACGATTACACAATTTCTAACTAAGATCAATTGAGCATCCACGATTAGCTCAATTAGCAATAAGATACATACTTATAATGTTGTTTCTTTGTGTCCTTGCAATCTTTTTAAGAAAGGATGGTAGAGTATACCATCTCTATTTTTTCAAATTGGTGCTAGCATTGGACTATGCTTCTTGCAAACTCCCTAAAGTATGTTTGTTAAATTACTTGCTTTGCACAAGATTTGACAATAGTTTCATCTTTACTTCTCAAATTGTGTCTTCATGCTCACCTTGAATCTGTCATCAACAATTTTCTCAATCTTCCACAATTTAGTTAATTGTTGCCTTTTTGCTCAAATAGATTATACTTAAGTGTTGCTCCATTTATGGGTTTGAGTATAGCGAAGCAAGGATGCTAATGTTCTCCATCTTCCACAATTTGACCATAGGATTTCCTTTCTTGTATGGGTGCATATGCATGACACCATTGAACTAAAAAAGGTCATAATGGTCATTTGGATGTACATAAGCCTTGTTGCAAATTCCTTACAATGCATTTGGATGATTTGTTTGCAAAAGAGTGTACAAGATGTCTAGTTGCCTCACTTCACAACATGTTTCATTATTACCTTTTTCATCTTTATTTACAAAGAACAAAAGAATTACTCATTAAATTATATTAAATGACATTGTAATAATGTTAGATTAATATTTTTAAAATGTGTGGCCAAAATTAAACGTTGTTCTTATCATTGCAATTTATCCAAATAATCATTCTCATCTTCCACATACTTGATTCCTTTTCCATTTGGAGGTTTTCTCAAAGCAATTCATGGTCCTTTTGACCTTGCCATTTGGCTTTCCTCCAACTTTAGACAATTCGATCCACCTGTTTGCATCTTGGTAGGTCAAATTCCTTGTTGCATTGCCATTGCTTGGCCCATTATTTTCTAACTACATCACTATGTCCCCTTTTTTCGGAAGGATCCCACTATTTTTGTGCTCAAGTTTTCCTAGTTTGTTGATAAGGTGTTCAAGTCTACATTTGTCAATGTGATGCCCATCCAAATGGGGTATATATCATCACTTGGGCTTACCAAGGCAAAACCATTCCTCTTCACATAAGTTAAGAGACTAAATTCCTCTTTTGGACTATCACAGACTAGTCCACAAGGAAATACCAAAATTGTAAGCAGTATTATTGGCTTTTTGGATAGAGATGCATTAGATTGCCACGTGCATCTGAAAAGTATCACAACAAAAAGATACAATACGATGTCTTCCATAGTGATAGTATTTGAAGAAAGAAGCTTAAAATATTAAGGTATATGTTATAGAAATTTTTCTTCTCCAGGTTGAAAAATGTGGAGCAAAGAACACGAGTAGATATCTATTTCCTTGCTTAGCATTGCTCATTGGCACGTGGAATTTTATAAATGGTGCAACTATGCTTCTCAATGGTTGGTCTCTGATATTGATGTGTTTTTTTGTCAATTCTTTGAGACACAAAAGACGTATTGTGTATTCATACTGCCTCACTTGTTGCAATTCTTTTGACAAATGTGAGTCTAGGCAACATACACAACTTCTCATACAAAAAGATCCTAACTTAGATTGTTTTGCTTAAAATGGTACATATGTGATGGAAAAGAATACTCTAGTCACTCAAAACAATTGTAAATTTATTTAGAATGCAGTGATGTGATTTAAAAGTTCCTGTTATGCATCCAAAATTGGGTTGATGACTACCATTCGGTGGTAGAGCAAGATGGAAATTCGATGTAGTTGGTAAGCCAATGCTCCCAATAGGATAGCCAAATCCATTCCATTACATAACTACTTAAATGGAAAAGCTTTAGTACTCTCTAGATTAAGGAAGCATGTGGCGTATTGGAGGTTTTGGATTGACAAGGGCAATAGTGAAATAGTAGATGTGTCATATAAAATATTATGAGTCTCAACTATATTGGGAAAATGTGAAGCTTGCATTACAGATCCTATTATGAGTCAAGAAGAACTTTTCAATACATTTTGGTCAAGGAGCCAATAGAAAGATGGCATGTAATAATGCAAATGAGGCAAGGGAAGATCTTGATCTTTTGGGCCTTGATAACCTTTACGATCACTATGTGGAGATGTGGTTATTGTCCTTTCTAAGTAGATTGCTAAAGCACAAAGCAAGTGAACCTGCTGTAAAATTAGGATCATTCTGCTAGGACTTTAATCCAAAGTTTCCATACACTAACTAACAAGGCCCATGAGTGAGCATCCTTGACCGTGACATAGACAATTACAAATGCAATTCATAGATTTTGGTAAGGGTTGCAACATCAAAATGCAAGTCTTCACTTGATACATCTTGCCATGTGTGATACTCAAATTATGGGTGGGGTCTAGCTCACTGAAAGATAAGAATCATGCATTATACAAGCTTCTATGTGACATTAGTTGTAAAATATGTGCCCTTCATGTTAGTAACAGATCCTCCATGCCCTTGTGTAGATTCGAGTTTCCTCTTAATCGTAGTACGTGTGTTGCACTTGGAGAGAGTGCTAGTTTTCTAGAGTTTTGCTTGCTTAAAATATAGGATTCCATAACCTACCAAATGTAGAATTTGATAAGCTTAGGCCTTCTCCTATAAGGTATTTTCTAAATAGAAAGTGCACTTCTTATAGTCCCATCTAGTCCCATCATACTCAAAGCTCATGAATTCTAAACTACAATCTAAAGTGTCAATGTGTGCATCGATATGTAAGCAAATGAATTGGACAAGCTCCCTCAATCCGAGCTCTTGACCAAGCTTATTGCATCATGGAGAAAAATGTTCAGCAGTTGTGAATGGATTACTTGCGTTCAACATCTAGACAAACAGATGGATATTCCACAATTATGTGGCTCCTGCTCAGGTTAGTCCTTGACACGCCAAACGACTGAATGATAGGGGATTATGCAAATGGAATAGTCTATGGGATACACGACTGGCTCAATGGCGCTCAGTCCAGGAGATCACAGCATTATATCAACTTTCTCAACGACATGCAGTTTTTCTACAGTCCACACTTGCAAGGGTCAGAGCTCCGGGAGCCCAAGCATTGGATTCAAATGCTGGTTCTTCAACAATGGAAAATAACTTCTGAAATTTAGTATTAAAGACCTCCCACGAGAATGGGACTCAGACGTTCCAAGAATGGTGCAAATTGCTTGGAAATTCTGGCAAAATCGCATCAGGAAGCTATGGAACACAACCATGTCTAATAGGTTGAACTTCATTGTGGGTGGAATGGAAGGATTTCTCCTGTATGCCCTTTTTGCAACGTGAGTTTTGACAGTCACTTCCATCTTTTTTGGGGATGCGGTTACTAGATCGATATGGAGGCAGATTCGTGTTTACTTTACAAAAGGTTCACATAATCGTCCCTCCAATGCGCACTTCTATGTGACAAAGGCAACATGACTGATATTCAATACCAATTGTGGAGCCTGCTGTAATCCACTTGATTTGGAAGTATCCTAACCTGTTGGTTTTTAAATGATTCAGGATAATTACAAACTTCAAGCAAGTCATCACGTTTAAAACCTTTGAAATCGTCCTTTATTTTGCCAAAAAAGATGCACATATGAAAGTTTACTAGTGATGCCCATTAGGCTCACTGTATCCTGTTTTTCTTATGTCTTCTCCTATTTCCACTTTTTTATAATAAAAATCTTCTTTTCCCAAAAAAAGAAACAAGGTGAATGATAATAAAACATTCATAAGCCCTGCCAGAGATCCAAATAACGAAGAATTGAAAGGGATGAGGAAGAGAGCGAGAGAGAGAGAGGCCCTGAAAATGTGGAGGAGCAAAATAGCAAGTAAAAATCGTAGAAAAGAAAGAGAGGAAAAATGAAAATGCAAATGCAAATTTAAACGCAAACACAAAAAGAGAGTCTCAGGTATTTTGGCTTCTACTGAGCGTTGCCTTCACTAAGGCCTCAAAGAAAAAACACTCTTGCAACTCGTGTGAAATTGAGGTGACTCGCGTGCACGGATGATCAGTGTGAAGTCGAGTGACCCAAGTTATCAGGAAAAGCTTCCAGCAGCTTTTGGAGATGTGACAAATGGCGTGCCATTGAGTGTTCCACTGCTAACTTCTCAGCAGATGAAAAGCAAACTGTGAGCAAGGAGCCGAACGAGAGAATATGTTTAAGAACCGTTAGCCTCCCCAGCAAAGCAATCTGCTCGTCCTGCATCACACCCATTCAGATGTACTCGTATCTTGTTCCCAGGTGTGGACGTTTTCAAGGGGAAAGTCGGAGCTTCCGAGAAATTTCCGAGTATGATTCAGCAACATTCGTTCTCCATCTTTCTTAGTCTGTCGTTGATCACAGACCACTTTGGCCAAGCCCTATTCGCGATCCTCCAGCAGTTCGTTGCAATCCTTGGTGTGGTTTTCATAATAATAATTATGAGATATTATTAATTTTTTTCAGTTACTCTCAAGCAAGTCGATATGTCCGAGTGGTTAAGGAGACAGACTTGAAATCTGTTGGGTTACACCCGCGCAGGTTCGAACCCTGCTGTCGACGGCTACTTCTCAATTTTACCAAAAGCATTTGTAATGGGAGCACATTTACCTTTCCCTATGATTATGATGTGCCTCTTTCAAAAGCTCTCTCTTTCCTATGCTTAGCATCCCATCAAGCTTTAGGAAATTAACGAAGTGAGATCTTTTATTCATTTTTTACTAAGACATATCAGCAAGCATCTTTCATAAGGGCTTAATAATCCTTAAGAGCAAGCCTAGTAAACTATCCTCAAACTTATTTACTTCTACTAGGGTTATAAATTAAGAGGAAGATAAAGCATCTTTCATAAGGGCTTAAGAATCCTTGAGAGTAAGCATAGTAAACTATCCTCAAACTCATTTACTTCTACTAGGGTTATAAATTAAGAGGAAGATAAAGAAGTGGAAGACAAGAAGAGTGGTCCTTTTTGAAAACAATATGTAGAGGTGTGCTTTTTTTGCACCTTGCCTTCACCTACATCCCCTACAATCCCAACTTTTATTGGTTAAAATAAACCTTACACCCCCGTTAGAGATCCCTACCACCATCGAGGTACCCATGTCTTTCATCTACGTAATCTCTTCGAGTCCCTCACTCTCTTCATGTTTAGATAACTCTCATGTCACATAGCCTTTGTCAATTGCAGTGCTTCAATGCACTAAACAATTGTGAAATACTTTGGCCTCATCATCAGACTTTTTCCTTCTTCGATACTTCTTTTATATCTCCACATAGATGGAGATTTTCTAAGTAAAGAGCACATACATAGCTATACATGGCCAAAGACATACCCGCTAGTTCTTTTGATTCTAATGGTGCTCAAACAGAATTCAATATGGATTGATGATAAAGAGGAAAATAGATCCCCCTTATTGAAAATAATTCAAAAATGTAGGAGGGCTCAAGGGAGGGATGGAAAGGCAAGGGGAGGAAAATGAGGACATAAGGAGAGGCCTTATTTATCAAGTTGAGAATTTATTACACTTATACTCTACTTCTTTTAAAGCATCTTCATGTAGCCTACTGGTAAGAAGTTGTGAGTGACTATTGGAGGCTTTGAGTTTAAGTGTCCCCATTCGAACAAAATTTGCTTTAACCTTAGCTTAATTGGGATACTCAATGTTTTCACCTAAGAAATTAATTGAATTTCTCAATTGAAAATGACTCTTAGACAATTGCATAAATTTTAACATGACTAAACTTCATGAACGATAAGAAGGCAACTGTTTCATTCAAGCTAGACTTGATGTTGAATGCCATAGGATTCCTCCGTGACTCATAATGATATAACATCTATTGGATATTGTCATGAAGTTTCAAAGCCCTGAGTGGAAGCATTAAGACAATGATTTTTAATCATTTTTAGATCATCTCAAAACTTTCATTTTTTATGATGGATACTCTACAAGATTATAAAAGAGATGGAGTAGAATGTTTTGCCAAAGGGTCCTTCAATGGGCACTTATAAGGTCTTGAAAATACATTCATAATCTAATGCCTTTGATACTAACTGATGGTAATATTGGAGAAAAACTTGATGGTTTATTAATAGGCTACAAATATTCACATTGTGGTCTATTTCTTAAGCAAAGTTTCAAGATTCTTTAAAGTTTTCCTCTCTTAAACAAAATGGTGCTAACTAGATTTAGCTACAAGTTGCATATGCGCAAATTTTAGTAAAAATTCACGCAATCCTTAAGTATTCCTTAGACTTTATGGTAGGAAGAAGGTTGGTTTCCTCATAATGCTCTTGCATATGTATTTTCTTAAGGATTCAAGCTTGCATTTCATCATCTCTATTTAACCAATCTTTCTTTAGAAAATTCAATTCCCACCCTTGTCTCATACTACTCAAAACCTTATGATTTTGTATGCCAAATAAATCGAGGACATGGTTTGCACATTGGTGAGATTGGTTTTTACATTGAATGGTGGGATGAAAGTGATGATAAATTGCATGAAAGCTAATCATAAATAATCAAGCACATAACCTATATTTGTCCATCATAGCTAACACCTTACTTTTGCTTGATCCAAAGGTGTTTGTGCATTTAGGTTTATCCACCAATGAGACTAGGTGATTCTTCTTTCATATAATCACGATAGCTTATTGCAAGGCTTTGTTTGTACTAAGTTTGAAGGCCTATATCATTATATCATGATAGCTTATTGCAAATCTTTATTTGTAATTAATTATTTTGAAGACCTATATCATTATTAAATTCAATATTAAATCTTTGGAATGCCTTTTCACACCATTTGGATCATGCACAATGCACAAAAATCCATGCATTATACATGCCACCCCTCATTATGGTCACAAGAGTGCACATGCACACCTCCTCTCTTGTTATTGATACTTTAACTCCAAGTTTGCTTTCACTCTTTTATGAAGCTGGGGTATCACCTAATGGACAAATATATGTAGGGTAATTAAGGAAACAATCTGATATTGCAAAGGATAAACAAAGATAGAAGATTATGTGCAATATGGAAGAAACCTTTAGATAAAAAGAATGTGCACCCCTACCGGGTTTGTTGCAGTATACAAAACAATTATCCACAAAGGCTTGATAGATGATAATGACACAGTCGTGATCACAACACACAATAATCTTGTTTCCTTCACTCACCTATACTATATACTCCTCATAGGAGTTTACAACCATGCACAACCGCATCTGATCCTACTCTACACTATCTATCTCTCATAAACCAACTCTCATAGGAGAAGCTCACACACACAAGCTCGTGCCCTGGACAGAGTTTGAATATGATCTCGAATATGCCCTCATAGCAACTCCTAACCGCACCGCCTTGCCCACGTCCATTGCATGGAAGCCTAGTTCCACGTAAGCAACTCATGCACAAATGAACCAATCATCCTTGAGGTGCTAGCTTCATATGTCTTAATGGACAGTTGCCATGACTCACCAAGGTAAGAACCTCTTCCAAACCTTAGCCACCACCAATGATCCCCATGAGGATGACCCCAAAGGAGCACAAACTCCAACAATCCCTCACTCAACTGAAATGGGAAGAGAATATCAAATCACATGCTCATCCCCACTGGGCTTTACAAAACATACAAGTATATCTTTCTATCATAAAGAACCTCAAAGACAAATATATCTTTCTATCAAATGTTCACAAAGTACCCCTGCTCACAAAGAACTCCATCAAATGCTCACAAAGAGCTTCAACAAAGATTGCTCACAAAGAGCCCAAAACTCGGCAGCAAACTTTGCCCTCCCGCTAAAAGCTCAATCTTGATCTTTAGTTTGCTCTCCCGCAAAAAAGCTCAATCTTGATCTGATGAACTTCAGCTAACGTGGTGAATTCCTCTTACAATCTCGGAAGGAGTGACTGATACACAAGTGCAGGAGATCGCCTTTCCCTCTGCAAGTCATGGGCATTTCATGGTGGATCAAAGTTTGACTAGAAGACCGAAGAAAACATCATAATTGTTTATCAGAAGAAAAGGGGCAGAGCAACCATCGCCGAGCTCCAAAAAACTAGCCTTTCGGAGCAAAACCAAGGAATTTCCCAACCCCCAACTGCCGCCCGCTTAGTAGCTATTTAAAGACAAACATGGCCGGATCACTTGCCCTCTACAGGGTCTTGAATTTCTCCATCTTCGCAATTTACCAAGTACGACAAATTTCATGGTTGAACAGGGCATCCGCTTCGTCTGGATCAACGACGTACTCATTTTAGTCTCTGGTTCTATCGTCCTAACATTTGTGATTTTTCTCGTACTACGTTTTATGAGAACCGTATCCATAATCCTCCGTCAACGCATGTGCCGACCCGTCACCCTTTTGTTGCGCCAAGATTCTTCAATCGCTTGCAAGTCACAGTTACCCGACGAAAGAACTACCAAAGCTCATAACCTCTCAAAATCTATCAAGCCCTCAGAAGACTCGCTCTGATATCACTGTCGGGTAATCAAGGAAACACTCTGATATTGCAAAGGATAAACAAAGATAGAAGATTACATGCAACATGGAAGAAACCTTTAGATACAAAGACTGCGCACCGTACCATGTTTGTTGCAGTATATAAAACAATTAGCCACAAAGGCTCAATAAATGATCACGACACACAATCGTGATCACGACACACTAATCTTGTTTCCTTCACTCACCTATACCATATACCTCTTAGAGTTTACAACCATGCACAACCGCATCTAACCCTACTCTACACTATCTCTCTCTCATGAACCAACTCTCATAGGAGAAGCTCACACACAAAAGCTCGTGCCCTGGACAAAGAGCCTGAATATGATCTCGGATATGCCCTCATATAGCAACTTCTAGCCGCACCACCTTGCCCACGTCCATTGCATGGAAGCCTAGTTCCACGTAAGCAACTCATGCACAAATGGACCAATCCTCCTTGAGGTGCTAGCTTCATATGTCGCAATGGACAATTGCCACGACTCATCAAGGTAAGAACCTCTTCCAAACCTTAGTCAACCACTAATGATCCCCATGAGGATCCCAAAGGAGCACAAACTCCAACAATATAGGATATAATTCCACCTCTAAGGCCTAAGGCAAAAATGGATGTTTGTGTCTTCTTCTTACAATGTTTCAAAAGGTCAAGGTATTATGTCAACATTTGAAATGTGTATGGGGAATACCATATTTTGCTTCAGAAACTTGCTTTAAAAGGAAAAGGTCAAGGTATTAACAACATATGATTATTATCATTAAAATTGCCAAACATCCCTGCAAGAATGGGTTGATTTAAAGGCTTCAATCAAAAAATGGATATTCTCAAGTTTGTGTAACCAAACCTCTCGAGTGTCATTTAATGAAAATATACATATGGTAATAACACAATTCACAACTTACAAGGAGTTTATTACTAAATCATTGATTCAATCAAAAATCAACAAACAAGATGTTTCATATACTTTGCCATTTGAACTAGAGCCAAAATAACACATTATTGAATGTTTCACCATTTTGGCTTGTCAAATAAATAAGATGAAAGTGACAAAGTCAATAAAGCCAACGTTCCATGTGCAACAATCTTTTCGAGCTTGTGCTAGGGGATCCCTAGCTTTCCCTAGCTTGTGTTGCAACTTTCAATGCTCCTTTTGTTGCTCCTCTTGGTTAAAGAACCAACTCGCATATTTTGACCCTACTTCACACACACACACACACACACGTGTGCTTACACCCATCCTTAAAACACACATGGACCCATGCATGCATACACATGTCTGAAACCGACCTCTAGCAAGCTTAAGGGCAAAAAACCGTAACTAACTAGACTTCCACACTATTCACAGCCACAATGCGTCATTTCCAGCCACTTCCATTAATTAAATATCACTTAGAAACAACCTTTCAAAACACTAAAAGGGAGGCTAGAGTGCCCCAGCTCAAAAACCAAACACAAAACGTAGATTGGCCCCAAATGCTTTGGCGCCGCTTTCAGCATTTACTTAATTTTTCTAGCAATGGAAAATGCTTTGGCGCCCCTTTCGACATTTACTTAATTCTTCTGGCAATGGAAAATACTTTTACAACAAGGGCAAACTCACTGTCCAAGCCGATTCTTGGCTTCAAAAGGCATCCAATACCCTATGCACACAAACAAGGCTAATGCATTTCCCACTATCTGGAAAGCTGTCAATGCATTCCACAAGGCATCGAGCTTGCTCTAGAGGGTTTGGTAGTTCCACAATCCACTATCCAACCTCTCAAGGCAACAATGCAGTCACACATATCTCAAACTGAACAAGTGGCCTCAAGGCAAGAAGAAATCCACAACACTATCTATCTGAGACCAATCTAGGCTCACCCTCTATGTCTGGATGACTATCCACAACCTGAATGGCCAAAAGAGAACTTCCAACAACAAAAGAGAGCAAGGGCACGCATCAAAAATGCCGAATGGAAACCAAATGAAGGCCAGAATGACCGTACCCACTGTCCTTGCAAAAAGGACGAGCTATACCCTCGCACCTATCCTCTGTCCAAACCCCTAACAGCGCACAATCGACCCTCAATCACAAGCAAATGAAGAAATAGCAGCAAATGAGCTTAAATCCACTCCAAATGGCGTCCAAACAACTCCCAGGTGCTCTATTCTAAGTTAGAGGACGACAGATCCACCAAGCAAGGCCTAGCAAGAGCTTTGCAGCTTGGAGAGGGAGCAA
This sequence comes from Dipteris shenzhenensis, assembly GCF_047967505.1. Classification (NCBI taxonomy): domain Eukaryota; kingdom Viridiplantae; phylum Streptophyta; class Polypodiopsida; order Gleicheniales; family Dipteridaceae; genus Dipteris; species Dipteris shenzhenensis. Next base: position 44,687,572 of record NC_141625.1, read on the forward strand.
GATAGAATGCTCTCGAATCATAGCGAGCAAGAGAATCGCGGACTGGGGAGAGAGAGAGAGAGAGAGAGGCAAATAATCATGGGCAAGAGAGAAAGTGAAGAATAGGAGAGTGACCGTACAGCCAAAAAGTAACGTTGGGGAGCATACAAATGAGTCATACAACCATCAAATGACATTGGAATGTATGCCCACAGCTTGCACAAACAACCAAAGCTATCTCGAGATTCGTGTAGCAATTCGTACAACCTAGTAGTCGTCCACACAACTACAAAAACAACACCTCGAATGGCGTGTCAATATGATCCATACGTCCGTACAACCAATTAATGCATACACCACCTCGATTAACTTGCCAAGGTATATAACACGTACAACTAATACATGTGACTTGGGATGCATGCAATCGACCTAGCCTACTTATGGAAAAGAGAGATTATGTGTGTTACGTTACAAGCTCCAAAGTCCAAGGCTACAGAGAGAAATCCAAGCTAGAGAGAGAAAGGTCAACACTTGCAAGCACATGCACACAAGGGACTCCCACGTGGTTCATTAAAACCTCTAACCCTCTTACCAATGATATAACTTTTTGACCCCTCTATTTCTTGCCTAGTAGGCCCTAGCATTTGGGCCTAGTGAGTGCACCTAGGCATTGAACCCACTTCTAACATCAAATCTTGGGGATTTTTAGCATCCACGGGTTTGCTTGCACATAGAAAATCACATCCCCATGACACATTTCTCTACAACCCATCCACACACCACATTTACCCACTTTAGGCTGAAAGGAGAACTCAATAACGACAAGTCAATTTTCAAAAAAAAGGCTTCCTAATCAATAGTTTGAGTCGGTCAAACATTTTTTGCTTTAAAACAATGATACTCTTTAATCTAAAGATTATTCAGAATCTAACTCAAACAAAACACAAAAAACAATAAAGAAACCGAGATAGGCCATGTGGTATTAGTGAATGCCTTAAATGCAATAAAAAACTTAGGACTTCAAGGAATTGTCAGTTTAGTTCTCCAAGTTCTACGGATAACTTTCTTTGGGGTAGGATCCTCAGGACCTTTGTCTCTTTGGCCAGAGGTAAAATAAAGCCACCCGTCCCAAAATGCCACCAAAGTTGTTTTCACACGGTATGGCATCCTACCAAGAATTCTCCAGCCCTGCTTGTTTTAAATATAAAAATTTGGAGCTATCAGTAAAGTACAAGCTTAAGAGGAAAAAGATGGACACAGACTAGCATGCATGCAAATGCACCTGCATACTATCAACACACACATCCACACTAGCAGAACAGTGTGCACACAGCTACACCCAACATGCGTGTGCACATGCACATGTGTGTGCGTACAGACACGCATAGAGGTTCAGTTAACGTTTACTAGCGAAAATGATCTATTAGACCATATATGAGAGAGAGAGAGAGAGAGAGGGACTTTTTGCGTCATATGAACAATCCCAAGGAGCCACACTAGCTCATCCGAGGATCGAACTCACACACACCACAAATAGTCACATTACGTAGACCAAGAAGTCTGCTCACAATGGGTGTGATGAGACTATACATGCAGTGACCAGACTTTTTATATTGTCAGGAACAATCCCAGGATCATAAATGACTCATCCGATGTCAATCCAAGGGTTGAACTCACCCCCCCATGAACAGAGTCACATCACATAGACCAACAAGTCTGCTCGCAGTAAATGGCAAAGGGAGAAGAAACAAAAGGTCTATAGACAAAGAGGCCTATGCTTAGAAGAGAGAGAGAGAGAGAGACCTGTGTTTTTAAGTCAAATTCGAACACCTCACCCACCAACACCATTCTTTTAGTCAAAGGATTTTTTTCAGTTGTGCCGCCAGCAATGATTATGGAGTGGTTCACTATTGCCCACGCAAATTCAATATGAGAGTCTGGTTTTGGCATTGATGGTAAAATTTTCCATTCTTTATCTTTCACTTCCAGCATATAGACATCACCATAAACGACCTGCAAACAATTTGATGAAAACACCATATTTCAGACGTTCATTCTTACTTGTCTTCTTTTCTCTCCAAAGTGTGCTTAATGCATACCTTCATAAGACTAGAATATGTTCTCGACAGTTTCCAAAACATTCTCACATGCATAACTATGTGCCCTCTGATAAGAAAGAAAATCTAGATAGTAAGAGACTTCAACCTCACGCTGCCGACTGCATTTGAAAATAGGGGAGCCTGGTTTTGCTTTGTAGTCCCCTTCTTGTCCTCCAAAAATGTAGAGGCGATCATCGACAACCACACACGCTCTACAGAAGATAAAGACACGTTCACATTGCTCAATATAATAGCAGAGAACTTTCAAAACCATACCTAACATCCATGTTCCCAAAATTAAATTATATGCTAAGGCTCCCAATCTAAATGACCATAAGGTGACACAAAGCAAAGTGCAGATCACATCCACAACTCAAAATCGGCAAATTTTCTCAGAACTGGAGCAGAAATCTAGAGAGAAAGCAAAAAAGAGTTGTTAGAAACTGCCGGTTAATGGAGTTTTAGCATGGTGAGCTGGAAAGCTGGGGGCCTAAGGCAAGTCCAGCATGCCTGGGTTTGTCAGGGTCCTGGTCTGTTCTCCACTCTCTGGTTAGTTACGGAGCAGGGAATCCACACTTGAGATGGCACCGACTACATAAGGAGGGGGTAAGGTTCTCCATGATGTCCGGTGGGTTAAGTGCCTCACACAGCAAAAGTGCCTCACACAGCAAAACCGGCTCTCAAAACAAAACAATAAACACATAGCCCAGTCTAGACAAGATGGTGAGGTCTATTTTTCACAGCTAAACCTGAGAATCCAACTTTCAAGCCCAAGAAATTACCTCTCAAGGTTTTAGATTAGCTTATTGTCAAGTTTAGCCCCTGCTAGCTGGCCACATGTACAGTCAATAAAGAAAATCTCAACAGCTGAAACCTAAAAACATTCCACAATATTACAGGAGGGAGCTTTTAAATAGTTCTCGCACCACAAATTAAAAAAGTCTACTTCGAAATTTATGCCATTACATGCTACAAATCTGCCATTGTTTCAATTGTGAACAAGCTACTGGCGCCAACCAGTTGATGATACCTGAAGGAAAGAGGGTCATATTTCCAAGATACTCAACTGCTAAAACTGATTTCGCTTTATTAATATGCTCTAGCATTTCTATTCGTACGTTCTCCATATCATGCACCAGATGCTTCCTCATCTCAGAAAGGCTATTGGTGGCTTTCCAAGCACATCCACCCACGTTGGAAGAAAGCAATTATAGTAATTCAATGAGGCAGAGACATACAACCTGCTCTTAGAGGATGCAGAAACGCTCTGCAATGGTAACACTAAGGTTCAGATCAGAGAAGGTATTGTGGAGACGGACTTCCACCTTTCCAGCATTTCAGATGGGAAAACCAAGATGCTTATGCATGATGAGAGAGAGTTTGACAATGATGCATTTGCTATGAGTTGGAATAGCCTGCTTTTGTGTCATGCCGCTAACAAGGGATTCAGATGCACATGGACCTCGATTTTAGACAAAATAACACATTTTTATGGTTCACATGGGGGACTGCATAATAATAAGCGACTCATCTGGAACAATCTGCAAATATTTGGGCCAAACACCTTTCCTTATGGGTGTGCTTTTGGAGCCCTTCTGGTATGTGTTTTCCACCCACAGTAGGCAGTGTTTGGCTGTGGTTGAAGACAACTTTTTGGGGCAGAAATATTATGCTTGATTGCATTTTGTATCCTGGAAGGGATTGAGGTTTGAGCAGAATTTTTGGGACAGATTTACCTGCTATTTCAGAGCAGCCACTGCCAGTGAATGCCATTGCAGTGATTACATAGCAGTCCGTGGTCTTTCAATTGTCCATTTTCTTGCAGGTACACTCGCCTTTATTCTTGAGCTTGCAATCATGTCTCTCAATGAGAATTTTGGTACCATGACTGAAGCAGATAGTTGGATGGATCCAACTATGCTTTGTGGTCATTTACACTCAAGAATATCTTGGTTGAAAAGGGCTTATGCGACATTGTGAATGGTGATGAGGCTAGACCTGTTAGATCTAGCACGAGTGCATCTTCCACTTCTAGCACTACCACTCAGTCTTCTACTACCGCTCCCACGGAGGATCAGAAGAGGTTTGATCGCAAGGATGCCCAAGCGTTGTCTTTGGTTGCATTGTCTATGAAGACACATTAAGTCCACTATCAAGTATTACAAGACTTCAAAGGCAGCTTGGGATAGAGAGAAAAGTATATGGAATGTCAAGAATGAGGCAAGAAGCATTGCTTTCAATAATAAGCTCGATGACTTGTCCATGCAGGAAGGTCAAACTATTTCAGCTCATATTGCAAAGATTACTGACATTCGGGATGGACTTGTAGCTATTGATGACGATATAGAAGACAAGAAATTGGTCTCTATCACCCTCAATAGTCTGGCACCCTCATATGATACGTTTGTTACTTCCTTGACTATTATGCTCAGGGCTGCTCCACTAAGTTAGTTGGCTTGCTCTTACAGGAAGAAATGTGGACTCTCAATTCACACAGTTCAAGTGAGCTAGCACTTGCCACACATGGAAATGATAAATTTCAAAAGACCAGCCATACTTATCAGCCCAGGAAGGAGGGGAATGCAAACACAAATGCAAGGAATGCAGATAAAGGTGCAAAGGTGAAGAAAGGCAAATGCAATTATTGCAAGAAGCCTGGTCATCACATTGCAGAGTGCCAAAAAAGGATCACCAATGAGAAAAAGAGGCAAGGCACAAGTAGTAAGTATGTGGCACCAGCAGAAAATGCCAATGCTTCACCATCTCATGCACAAGAGGGAACGAATTATGTGTTTACTGTATTTCAGGACAGCTTTGGTGCCAGGGGGGATTTAGTTGCACGTTTCTTGCTTCATCTAGGGATTCTTCATTTGCTACCATATATACCTGGTATCTAGATAGTGGTGCATCGAAACACATGACTCACAGGAAGGAGTGGTTTGAAGAAATCAAACCTGTTCATGGCAGACAGGTTACTTGTGCAAATGATGCGAGATGTTCCCATCCTGTTGAATTCAAGAAAGAAAAAGTATATCCATTATTTCTAGTATGTTCTAGACTTGAGGGAAAATCTTCTTTCAGTTCCATCTATGGCTCATGATCAGCGCATGCTTGTGGAATTCCAAGATTATCAATGCAAGATCAAGGATCCAAAGAAAGGGTATAAGATTGTGGCTACAGGTTCTTATGAGACCAACATGGATCTTTACAAGCTTGATGCTCAGCCCTATAATCAACATGCTATGGCTGTCTCTTCTTCTACTCCAGGTGATTTATGGCAAGCCAAGTTTGGTCATGCACATCACAGAGCTTTGGCATATTTGCATAATCATAATATGGTTGAAGGATTGCCAAAATTACAGCAGCCCGCTCAAGAGGTGTGTGAAGCTTGTGCTCTTCGAAAGTTGCATCGCTACCGTTCCAAAAGGATGGTTCAGGTTCAATAAGAGCACAACGGGTCTTGCAAATTGTGCATAGTGATGTTTGTGGACCACTAAATGTCGCAACCCATAAAGGGTATTGGTATTTTGTCACATTCATTGATGATTATTCAAGGTTTACTTGGCTCTTTCTGAGTTCAAAGCATTGGCTGAGAACCAAACCAATTCTAGAATTGGAACACTTAATTCTGACAATGGGGGAGAGTATACTTCACATGCTTTTGAGGGATACTTGAAAGAGCATAGGATAAAGCATCACAAACACTGCCATACACACACCTCAACATAATCCGATTGCCATAAAACGCAGCAAGAGAGATGACAGAGCGAATGGTAGTCATCTTGACCACCGGAGCAAAAGTCTCCTTATAATCTATCACCTCTTCTTGTGCATACCCTTTGGCAACTAAACGGGCTTTGTACTTCTCAAGTGTACCATCTGCATAATACTTTATTTTATAGATCCATTTCATGCCAACCACATTCTTGCCAATGGGTGCATCAACCAAGTCCCATGTAGCATTCTTTTGAATGGATCTAAACTTACCTTCCATGGCTTTCGGCTATGTTGGATTGCCCTGAGCATCCTCAAAGTGTTGAGGCTCAGTTTCGGCTTCCATCACTTGGGTCATGAGAGCAAAATTCACGTGCTTCTTAGCATTCTAAGTGCTGGCGCTGGTTCTCCCCAATGTAGGCTGATCTTTAGCATTCGCAAGTGTCAACCTAGCCCATCTAGGAACTGAATTTTCAGCTTTCCCGCTAGGAATAGCATCTGAAGTGCATTTGGAGTAACATCCTTTGCATGGCACTGATAATGCTTCCAAATATTGGGCTGTCCCTCCCCATGAGCTGGCTGCAAATCTGAAACATTTAAGGGACAAGAACTCTCAAGATGTGGCAACCCTGCTGGAGTATGAGAGGTAGAGGGAACATCAACTCGAGAACCCAAATCAGCATCATCCTCAAACTGAATGATGTCGAGAGGTGTATCATCATATGGAGGTAACTCCTCACTGATCGGCTGCATGCTATCACGCTACGCAAACAAAACATCCCTACTAATGATTACTTTCCTTTGTGGCTGGATCATAAAGCCTTAAGACTCGGCTTTCAATGCTATAAAGCTTGGATCAATTTTCAGCGGTACCAAAGCATATGTAACACACCCAAAGACTTTGAAACGATTCACCTTGGGCTTGTACCCATAAAATGCCTCAAAAGGCGTCCTCTCTTAAATTTCAGCATACACTATGTCATCTCCATGAGAGTCCAGTTCTTCCTCTCGGTCTATGTACCAGATGGATGTCAAGACCGCCTTCCTCAATGAGGATCTCAATGAGAAGGTCTATGTGCATCAGACCCAAGGTTTTGTTGTTCAAGGACAAGAACACAAGGTATGCAAGCTCAAGAAAGCCTTGTATGGGCTGAAGCAAGCGCCACGTGCATGGTATCATAAGATACATCAGTTCTTGCTGTACCAGGGCGTTGCCAACACTCATACAGAGCCAAATTTATATGTTCTGCAACAAAAATCAGATTTGGTCATGCTTGTGCTTTATATCAATGACATCATACTGGCAGTAATTTGCAGCAAATTGCAGCAGTGCAGTCCGTCTTGTGTCAGACCTTTGACAGGACAAATTTGGGTCTCTTACACTACTATCTTGGCATTGAATTTTGGCAACCCAAGGGGGGATTTCTATGTCATAGACAAAATATTCAATGGGGTTGTTGCAGAAATTTAAGATGAAGAACTGTAAGCATGTGGCCACTCCATTGGAAAAGCGAATCAAGCTGAGTAAGCATGATACAGGTGAAAAGTTTGATGGCACATTGTACAAGCAGTTGGTGGGCAGTTTGATCTACTTATGCTCCACACGGCCAGACATTGCCTATGCCACAAGGTTTCTTAACCAGTTCATGCATTGTCCCACAATCATGCATTGGAATGCAGTGAAGATGTAGGATAGACTAGGACTTGGTCTATTTTAGATTTTTTGTCTGCTCTAGTACTTGGACTATATATATACCAAGTACTTGTTCTTCACTTGGTTGAACATTTCAGGTGGAGTTCACTTGTGTTCACTTCTTGTTCTTGTGTTCACAACTCTTCTCCATTCTTGTTCCTAAATTTCTCTAGTTCCCCATTTCTTTCCTGACCCCAGGCAGCTTCCTTCTTGGCCAATTTATGCTACTGGAGGAGGTTTTCTATTCGTCACTCAGAGTTGGGTGCCATATTCTAAAGCTTCCTTCTGCTCGTTTCTTGCTCTTGGGTCTCCTGGAGGCTCCAGGGGTCCTGGTGATTGGTCTTGGTGCTACTCTCCTCTGTTGTGGGAAGACCCATTGCCTAGTGCCTCCTCGAGCCTGGCAGCATTTCTCCTTCAACATGTTGGGCTTGGTTCAAGCCCAAGCTTTCTTTCCATGGCTACAAGCTCCTTTCTTTGTTTATTGCCAACCCCCAAGCTTAGAGTAGTCCCTTGCCTGAGCTCTTGGCTGGCCTTTCGGTCAAGATCTTTTTTTCCTTTTTCCCACCTTTTTTCCTCCTCCATTCTTTTTCGCAACGCAGGCTTCTTTGTTTTTCCTTGGAGAAAAGAAGCTTGGTGGTGACTTTTGTCAGCCAAGGACTCTAATGGAAGCACCTTCAACTCCCACCACCATCAAGGTTTTACTTTCTCCCCAAGATAAACAACATGTGAAGTTAGCAATTCAATCTCTATAGGATAGGGTCATGGTGGGCACAAATTGTTAGGATCACACCCTTGAGGAGTTTGATACGGGACTAGCTACAAACAAGCTTAGCTCTAGAGGGGCACATCCAAGAGTTCTATGGGAGAGGAGTTTTTCTTCTCCAGTTGAGCTCGCCTAACACCACCCTCGCACTTGTGGAGCAAAGCCACATTTTGCTCAACCCGCACTTGGTGTATCTTTTCCATGGTACCATGGTTTCACAATTGAGGACATGAACACAACCCATCACCTGCCCTACCTCTCGATGATGCTCCGCTTTTCGAGGCTCCTGAGAGAGTATAGAGCCATCCTTCCTTCCATTGAATGCGCTTTTGGCACAGTGCTGGAGTGTGTGCCAAATATAGCAACCTTGATCGTGGCAGATGATGGAGTTCCCTGACTCAAGCTGGTTATAGAGAGTCCAGAGTCCCTTCCAAAGGAGATATACCATGGGGAGAGCTCCACCAAAGGATTGAGATCTCGGGGCTATCGGGTCAATGCCTCCAATGCAAACAGATGGGCTTGTTGGCAGGTGATTGCCCCAGAGGACAGAGACGAGCCCCTCCACCCCCCCTCAAGCTCGCCAGGGCGACAGAAAGAGTCTCAAATGGACGGGGCTTAGCGTCATGGTAGACAGCAGCAACAGTAGGAGTCCCAAACCCTTGGGTGGAGCCTTCCAAGGGAAAGTGAACAGGGCAAAAAAGAAGAACCCGAGCAAGAAGTACCAGAGGTGCTACGCCAAACCTAGAGAGCGGGTACAGTGTAGGCAAAGGGCGCACCTTAGGCCAACTGCAAACTACAGAGGACGAGAATTCCTTTGATCTTCCTACAAATCTCAAAGCTAGTGGCCCAACACACTCGAGCAAAGACCCCAAGTTCTCAAGCTTATACACCTCATCAGGCCTTAGGGTCGAGGCCGCAGCTCCACCTCCTCCCGTTCTCCCAACCTCCCCTGGATCCTCTCCGCCCCTTCCTTCGCTCTCCCCCAAACCCCCACCCCCTCCCACTACAGTCACCCTCACCACCTACCCTTTGCCTGCTTCATCTGCATCTCCCCCTCCTCCCCCCTCCACTGCAACAATCTCATCCTCCTCTTCTCGTCCCCCCTTCCAAAGCCTCAATCTTCCAAATCGCCTAAGCCTTCAAGCAAAGGCAAGGTAGCGTGTGTTGTAGTTGCCGGAGGAGGGTGTTTGCTAGATGGTAGCCAGCATTTACCACCTGGAACATCTGCGTGGCCTGTTGCAGCTTGGTGATGGGAGGAGGACAGCATGTCCCTTCAACCGCTCTCATTGCCAATTCGCATGATATTATCCATACGCTTCAGGCCATCGAGGAGCACCTGAACTCAAGGATCGAGAGCGATTGTCGTAAGAAGGGAGCGTTTCTACACGGCTTGGCCTGCGAACATTTTCTACCGATCGAGGCATTTGCCAGATGTATAGACCCCCCTAGCTATTAGCCCCTCTTCCGAAGATTCCCTAGGCAATGAGCTGTGTTCTCCAAAAACAAGCTGGTTTCTTTCTAGCCTCCAATTTCTTACTTTGTACTTAGCAATATTAGCTCCCTTCGAAACCTGATTTGTATGGTAGCATTGATAAAAAGTTCTTTTCTCAGGGTTAAAAAGCTTATGAAAAAGCTGGAAAGGCAGAACCTCATGTCCCTTGTGTTGAGAATCTAGGCTTTTACCCTAACACCCTAGGCCTCCCACGCAACAGAATGGAGAACCAAATGGAAGAACCTTCAACCAAACAGATATGCTTATGATTCAATTTGCTCTCACAAAGACATTTAGATCAGATGGTCTCAGGGTTATTTTGGGCAACTACTAAGAACAGCTCCTTGACCACCATGTTTACTTTGTGATTACCAGGCTCTTCTTCCTTAGACTAGTTGTCCTCCTTTTTCTTTCCGCTATCTCTCTCCAGACGTCCAGGCATCTCACACTAGTAGCACTGCTTTTTATTTTTCTTGCTCTCACCATCAGGACAGTCATCATCCTCAAAAGCCTCATTACCTTTGTTCTTGTTCAGCTTGGCCTTCTCTTGCTTACCCTTACCTTCTTCACCTTTGATGGTCGCAGTAAATGTCTCCTTGTCACCAATATCCTTACAAAATCTCTGCCTTGCTTCCTCTTGGACTAACAAGCAAACAAGCCCCTTGAAAGTCAACACCTTTTACCAAATGTACGGGTCATCACCCACCCACTCTAGCTTCTAGGAAGTTTACTAAGCATGAGGATGATTCACTAATTATTGTCCTATTTTCTACCTAGCGGCCAATTGATCGTTTAAGACTTTAACTTCAACAAATGTCACTTACACGATCACCTTCTTCCATCTTGGCTCCCACGAAATTATCAAGGTCTTGGACAAACATTGCCAATTAAACGTACATAAGCATTGAATCCATAGTCGTCCTCATGATGATTAAGCAGTTCAACATCCCTACGCACCCACTCTCTGGTCGCATCTGGATCTACAAAATTAATTCATTTGCCTTTCCCATTGATCCACCACAGACAGCTTCCCCGCTCCTTTAGTTATCTCCCACAAGGCACGTGTAACCACATGGCCTCAAATCAATAGTTGATCTTCCTTGTAAAAGTTTGGAATAGGCATGCATGATGCGGCAGGCACTCAGCTTTAGAGAAAGTATAGAGAAACGATAGGGTTTGCAGTGGAGCGATCAAAAAGTAGACAATACTCAGACACAACTGAAGAACGAAACTCAGAAAACATAGTGCCTGTCGGTAATATGAAGAAGCAGAATCTTTAGATCACCAGAGATCTGGGGTCGGAGGAAAGAGCAAAGGTAAAGAACAAATTTGTCGTAGCAGTACTGATAATCCAGAGAGGCCGGAGCTGAACAGTGAGCCAGTGTGTGACCTCGGGAGAGGAGTCTATCCCCGCCTCCATGCAGGTAGAAAATTCGAAACAATAGTCATCTAGACACATCTGAACAGAAAAGGGTCCTGCCTAGGGAGAACTTGTAGATACTAGAAGTCGATGCCGATGGAGGTAGAGGTGAAGGATCATGACCCCCTCTTTCGAAGGAATGGTAGTAGAAGATGGAGTTCAGAAAGGGAGGGAGGGATGGCAGTAGAAGATGGTGTTCTGAAAGGGAGGAGGAATGGGAGTAGAAGATGGTGTTCTGAAAGGGAGGGAGGGATGGGAGTAGAAGATGGAGTTCTCTCCCTTAGTGCGCAACGGAATGAAGAGGAAAAAGATATGTTCATAGGAGTGATGCTCCCCGTACCTATGGTCTCCATCGAAGAAGCAGAATCTTTAGATCACCAGAGATCTGGGGTCTTTAGATAACCATGGCTCTGATACCATATAGAGAAACGATAGGGTTTGCAATGGAGCAATCAAAAAGTAGACAATACTCAGACACAACTGAAGAACGGAACTCAGAAAACATAGTGCCTGTCGGTAATATGAAAAACTGAATACAAGAACCTCAAGCCGTCGTGTCTGAGGGACCATGGCTGAGGTGAATCAGAAAGATGATTCCATGTAGAGAGACAGTAGAAAAGATAGCAGCAGAGGGAGTGTAACGCAGTCCTCCGTGTAGCTCAATGATGACGAGGATGATGAAGGGCTGGAGCTGCCCTAGGAGATGGCTGAACCAGCATGCTCTGAGGAAGGAACCTTCAGGCTATCTGGAATAGCAACATGATGAAGAAAAGGAACTGATCTGGGGCAGAAGGAGCTGATTTGGAGAAAAGGAGCAGAAGTGGACAGGGAGTAGGATGGGACAGATCTGGAGCAGAAGGAGCTGATCTGGAGTAGAAGGGACAAAGCTGAAGTAGAGGAGCAGATCTGAGCAGAGGAGCAGAAGTTGGGACAGATCTGGAGGAGAGGATGCTCCTGGAGGAGAGGATGGAGCAGCCAGGAGGCAGGAAGGAGAGGCAGAAGAGGAGGCAGCAGAGGAGGCAGATCTGAAGAGGAGAGGTAGATGGAGCAGGCGGGCCTGCAGCAAAAGATGGAGGAGATGAGGAGCAGCTGCAGGTCCTGTCCTGTCGGAAGGAGTGTGAGGGCAGATGCCTTTTATAGGCCAGACCTAGCTGGTCGGCCAGCTGGTCGGTAGGTCTGCCAGCCGGTCGGCGAGCTGGTCGGTGGGCCTGCTAGCTGGTCAGCCAACTGGTCGGCCAGACCAGCTGGTCTTTCTGGCCACTTGGTTGGCTAAGGTGGCTGGCCTTTTGGCTGGCTTGTGAGCTGTTAGATTGCCCCATAAATTGGGGATTGCTTAGTTGCTGAATACCCCCTCTCAATTGCCAATTTGGAGGGGCAAACAGTGTGTGCTTGGAGCTGAGGGATGTCGATGGTGGTGCTGGCTATCCTTGTGAAATGCCCAATAGAAGATCACAAGAGGAGTGCCCTTGCAAGGGAATTGTTCACTTCCTCAAGTGTCGGAGTTACACGTATGATACCAGATAGAAATAAGAACACTGTGAAGCTTGAGAGAATAAGCCACCCCCTCTCACCGCCGAAAGGTGGAGGAAAGAGCAAAGGTAAAGAACAAATTTGTCGTAGCAGTACTGATAATCCAGAGAGGCCGGAGCTGAACAGTGAGCCAGTGTGTGTCCGATCTTGGACCTCGGGAGAGAGGAGTCTATCCCCGCCTCCATGCAGGTAGAAAATTCGAAACAATAGTCATCTAGACACATCTGAACAGAAAGGGTCCTGCCTAGGGAGAACTTGTAGATACTAGAAGTCGATGCCGATGGAGGTAGAGGTGAAGGATCATGACCCCCTCTTTCGAAGGAATGGTAGTAGAAGATGGAGTTCAGAAAGGGAGGGAGGGATGGTAGTAGAAGATGGTGTTCTGAAAGGGAGGAGGGATGGGAGTAGAAGATGGTGTTCTGAAAGGGAGGGAGGGATGGGAGTAGAAGATGGAGTTCTCTCCCTTAGTGCGCAGCGGAATGAAGAGGAAAAAGATATGTTCATAGGAGTGATGCTCCCCGTACCTATGGGCCTGCAGCAAAAGATGGAGGAGATGAGGAGCAGCTGCAGGTCCTGTCCTGTCGGAAGGAGTGTGAGGGCAGATGCCTTTTATAGGCCAAACCTAGCTGGTCGGCCAGCTGGTCGGTAGGTCTGCCAGCTGGTCGGTGGGCCTGCTAGCTGGTCGGCCAACTGGTCGGCCAGTTCTGGTCGGCCAGACCAGCTGGTCTTTCTGGCCACTTGGTTGGCTGAGGTGGCTGGCCTTTTGGCTGGCCTGTGAGCTGTTAGATTGCCCCATAAATTGGGGATTGCTTAGTTGCTGAATAGAAAGTGCCATGCTTTTGCGTCAACCTTCACTCCTCTTTAACCAGGTATTGAGCTCTCAGCTCCTCCACATCAGTCCAGCATTGCAATATTCAGCCTCTCCCTGCCTCATCAATCACTGCTTGTTTCCTGAATTTAGAAATATTCCAGCCTTCCAATTCCTCTTCATCCACACTTCTACTTGCAGCCTCTCTCCTACGCCTCTCGCTTCGCTTGCAGTGACCTTTTCAACTTTCTTCCATCACTGACGCGCATAAGAATCCAGTTATGGCTGAGAGTTCACAAGCTAGGGAGCACCCTCACCTTGAGTAAGCTCTAACTCAAGTCGAGGATGATGATATGGAAATTTCGATGCAAACTTGGATAGATTTGCCTACCAAGTATGATGTGATAAAGCAATCGGATGAGGTGAAGCAACGGCTGCAGGATTTTCTAGCATTGTTCGAGAAGCCAATCCAAGATGTAAAGGGACTTATTACCACCACTTGAGATGAGAGAACAAGGCCAAAGCCATACTATGACGGTGTTGCAAGCTATGGTTGCTGGCTTGACAACAAAAAGCATATATGAATGTATCGCAGCACCCTCTTTTACTCCCATGCCATTAGCAGGAGACAAGGAAGATCACATGTCTGAAAGCCTCAGGACTTGGTTAAATCAATGGCAAGTACACTTCTCCTTTCACCCCTTTTCTAATGCGCACAAGAAAGCCTTAACATGGTGGTATGAACTTAGAAATAAACCAACATGGGAAGATTTTGAAGTGATATGAATTTCTTCGCTCATGAGGGGGATGTAGTAGCCAAACTCTCCCTCTCGTGTTTGGACATGAGTACTCTCATGTTTTGACACATATCTCCAGCGGTTTCGGGAATTACAAGTAAAAGCGACACATGTAGGTCCTACTACTATGTATGTTTTCTTTGTTGATGGGCTTGGGAAGCAGCACAAAGTCCCAATGTGGACTAACCAATGCAAAAACTTTGAGGATGCAATTACTTGTGCAAAAACTTATGATGATACTATGGCCAAGGGAAATACCTCACAAAAAGCACAACTGCCATGAACACCAAGCCACAGAGAACAATAGTAGGTTTCCAAGAAGAGTGAGAGTACAAACCAATTTGCACATAGGAATCCCAAATTTGCATAATTGTCACTAAAAGATCCTCTTCCGTATAAAATTCTAATACTGGCAGACATAGCATGAGTGTGAGGCTTACAAATAGAAATAATAACACGATAGTGATCGGAAGTAGATACCCTACAGGTAATGCATATGGTTCTATCCAAATTCCAATCATCCACATAAAGTCCACTCAGGAGGTAAGGCAGAGAGCATCCAATCTTGAGCTTGACTTCATGAAGGGTGGGAGCCATGAATGCGAGCAAAGGGGGTAATGGAGCTTTCCTACTCCACATCTTTTTGTAACTGCTACGAGTTGTCTTTGATAAAAAGACACTCTCTCACAGCCAGCGAGGTAGAGGAAGGATTGGCTAAAGGTAGAGCCATTTGCCAGTCTTGAAGTGGGAGGCTGACTAGAAACCAATAAGACAAATCCCAGATGTAAAACAACCTCAAGGAAAAAACTAAGGGGAAAATACTCATAAGGGAAAGGGAGGGAGAGAAATGTGAGAAGTGCAGCTGTACTGAACAACAGTGGAGAGAAGAGAGCAAACAACTCACAAGACAGAACTGAAAACAGAGAAAACAAGAGAAACTTGCACAAGGATCTCAGGAGAAAACCCCTCTACTGCTGGGGAAAAACCTCTACTCCGGGTGAGCAAACTGCTGCACACAGAGATGGGAAAACTGTGAGGGAGGGGGCCCTATATATAGGATCACCCCCTGCCCCAACCAACCGACTAGAGGAGGGGATAGTGGCCGACCAGGGGGCCGACCAGGTGGTCGTGGTCATATGGCCCTGGTTAGGGGCCTGGATACCTCGCCATCCAAGGCGCCACCTAGGTGGGTGGCAGCCCTGTAGCAGGCCCGGGGCAGGCATATATGACCCTGCAGCACAACTGCAGCAGGGGCAGACAGATGGCAAGCAGATCCG
Source organism: Dipteris shenzhenensis (assembly GCF_047967505.1). Lineage (NCBI taxonomy): Eukaryota > Viridiplantae > Streptophyta > Polypodiopsida > Gleicheniales > Dipteridaceae > Dipteris > Dipteris shenzhenensis. The sequence goes on from NC_141625.1 coordinate 44,703,144, forward strand.
GGCAGATGGCGAGCAGATCCAGGCTCCGTATGCCCCTGCTCCTGTCCCTAATGCACACTGGTGTGGACAGCCATCGTGGTGATCCCCCTCTTACCTCTCCTTGGCGGACAAACCCACAAGCAAGGCCCTCGCTCTCCCTCACGTGGGCAGGCAGACCCACAACCAAGGCCCTCACTCAGTGATGCACGAGATGTCACCTCCAACAAGAAAGCGGGTGGAGGTTTTAGGAAGGGGCTGTGGGCTGAGAAGGGAGGGAAATAGCACACTGCAGAAACATTGGGGGCAATAACGTGGGACTAACAGGCAAAAAATGGCAGCTGGCAGGTTAAAAAAGGGGGGCTGGGCAAGGAGGGGGCTGGAAGCAGAAACAGAGGGAAGGGGGGCAAAAACAGGGGGCTGGGGGATGAGAATGTGGGCTGGCAAGGCAGAAACTGGAGTGCTGTATCAGGATTTACATTTTTTCTGTGGCTGTATTAAAAGAATTCAATTATTGCAGACTGCCATGGCATTCCAATGAAGTGAAGATTCCTTCAAAAACTCAACAGGCGAAAATTATTGATATAAAACATGAATTTACAGATGTGAAAAACTCAAACATTCCACTGACAGAAAAGACAGCTTGCTTAAATGCCAAAATCTTATCTTCTCTGATGGAAACTTTTATGAGCTACTGCCATTACTGAGAAGCTTTTATATACCTATGGGGACCTCCACGTGGAATGGGAATCTCGGCTCGCCAATCTGTCTCTAAGGCCTTGCCCTCACTGACAGAGAGGCTCCAATGTTCAAGCGCAGGCTCCCAGCGGTCCTCCTTGCTCCCACCCATGACATGCAATCTGCCTCTCCAGAGTTGTGTCGCCGGAGCATATCTACAAAAGATCTCAAGTAAGGCCACCCAAAAAAACTTTTTTCAACGCAAAGGTGTTGATTAAACACTGTCATCCTCAAATTTAATAGAACTGCAAGCCTGCAAGAGAGTCTGAGAAGCTCAAATGATTGCAACTCTCTTGCGCCCTCACTTGTAAAACTTAAAAGAAACATGCCCAAAAATCATCAAAAGAGCCTCAATTATTGGGATCTTGAAAAGACTATAAACATCTGCAGATAAGCCGTCTGTATTGTGGCAGATGGACACACCAATAGAAGGATATAAAAGCAAATAAATCGATAAAAGTTTTGCATCAAGCACGATGTACATGAAAGTGTCAATTAGGAGGATGGCAATATAACTGCATAAACAAGAACAACTCCATATAAACTGCATGCTCAATGCAGATTGGAACCGGAAGATAATGGAACTGAGCAATGCCATAGACATTCAAGCTACCTTGGAAATGGAAGTTGAGGAAGGTCAGACCATGTCTTTGTATGTGTATCAAGGACAAAATTTTTGGAGGTTGGTCCTCGACACTGAGGTCCATACTGTCCAGTAACAATATAAATGAAACGTCCATCTGTCACCATGCCTAAGTGCGAGTGGGCCATATCATGTGGCATATCAAACCTCTTGCCCCATGTGTTGTCAGAGAGATTGTAGGTGTCCACATGTGAATGGACCTGCCAAAACAGGAGATGGCTCAACCACGAAACTGGTATGTACATGCATATAATACCTTTGTGTATGAAGATCTTGTCACCATCAATACATGCTGGCTTCCTTGAAAGTACTTTTAAGGTGATGCCTTATTGTCCATCGTGTTCACATATCTTTATATTTCGTCACAAAAATATGGTAATCATAAATTTCCCCTTAAAAACATGTCTACATCTTTTCAAAGCTTATGATATAATGAGGAAATTCAAATTAACCATTTATTTTCTCACATAATTTTAGCTAAGCATGTACCATTCAGCAGGTATACGAATAGAATGAAAGAAGAGGCAAAACCTATTTGTACCTGAAATACAACAACTGAAAGGTTATAATTGGAATGTCTCTCCAAACCCAAATCCATGATGGCTATCCCAGACTAGTTTAATTTGCACCGGAAAGTGCAGCTCCCTACTACCTCAACCAGCAATGGAAGCCATTGAAGTATTGACAGGTGGCATCGCTGAACCTCTGCTCCACAAATCACCATGCTGCTCCTGGTTCTCCTCTGTAAGCCGCCTACACTTCCATGCCTTCCACATAACCTTCTGCGTCTGCCTTTTTGCGCTCAAGTAATGCTCCCTACCTCAAGCGCCAGCTGGTGGCCACCCAGATGTGAGGCCAGTCAGCCAGTTTTAATAAAGCATCCATGTAGAATTCACAAATCTATGCTGGCCAATTAGCTACAGCTATCTTGCCAGCTGGTGGGCCCGTCTCTCAGCGGTTGACTCTTATAAGACATGGCCATCCACAGCCCTGGAGCATGCTCAATGGAAGGGCTCCTCATATGCTTTCCTATGGCTTCTGGACCTAGAGAATACCAGTCTCCTGCAAGGCTTTTATGATGAGCGGCAAGCATGTCATTGGTTGCCAAAAAAAAAAACAAAACAAACAAATGAATCTTCAATGCCTGTAGCCCAGACCCAGTAACCACTAAAGAAAGTTGCACAAATATATGCTCACACAAAGCACATATGGCCACACACACACACAAGGATACATTCCTTAAAATGTCAAGTTACAGAAAATACAGATAGAATTATCAAGATGAAGGCTGGATCTAAGATAAGAAGAATTCGTTCATTGGAATTAATGCCTACATCCCTTGCCTCTTTGAAGGGTCCATCATTGTGTACAATAGTGACACAAGCGAGATAGAGGTCATGCATGCTCTACTCGAATCATTCTTTAGAGAAGCCCCAGCAAAAAGAAGGATGATTTCTTAGTACATTAGCTAAGTCCTCATGGTGGCCTGGCTGACAAACGCCAAATGTGGATCTGAAAAAGTGAGCGTCCTATCACATTATGGTAGCTCCCCTCAAATGGTTCTCTCAATTCATTCGCTACCAAAACCCACAAGCAAATTCTGGCGCAAACATGCTAATACGGCAGCCGATTGGCATTGGTCTTTCGAGAACTTTAAATAGCCCACTGACTAATGAGATTGACAATGGACTCACAATTTTCGTTTCAACCCTGTTTAAAGAAAGGACAATGTCTGACGTCTACCTCGTCGATATTCTGATACCCAGCAAAGACAAAGAAGAGGTTGCCAATCTGTATAGCTGCGCCATCAAGGCGATCCACGGGCGCTGGCGCCATCTCTTGCCAATCCAAGTACTGTGAATCCTCTTCCCTAACTATTGCCGATCCACGCATGCCCTGATCACGCAGACAAAGTTAGCAGCTTGTCCATCACCTAAGCACCCAATCTTCGCATTGAGCTACCTATAACTTTATGCGTCGGACTCGGTTGTAGAGAGAGCGTCGCATGGAGAGATTCTATGGCACATACGAAAATGTAAGTTCTAATAGAAATGCATCGACGGTCGCTGCTACCACGATTATCCATACACACCTGCCTGACATGATGCACGCCTGAAGATGAAGAATGGCGAGGCCAGTCGAAGAATACAGAGCGATAGGCAGACACCCATAGCACATTACTTAAGAGAGCAGCTACCAGAAGGCCAAAACAGGTCGCCAGGACCAAGTACTTCATCCACCAAAGCTTACCGGGAGCGCGGGGGGTTTTCTTTATCTTTGTAGACCCGGCCTCTGTCATATTTGCTACTGGTGTTTGCAACCCAATCTCTAACGCCGTACAAATCTGAGTATGTAGCCAAGTTTTTTGTGAAATACCTCTATCTCCGGTCTACATTTTGATTCGACGCATTCGCGATTCTCAACGCTCCATACAAGTCCTCCTACCTCACCGGCGATCTCTTTCTCGCTCTCTCCTACCTCTTCCTCAGAGTTGATGGTTGATATGTGCTCCTGATAGTTCTCTCTCACTCTCTCGAAAACAGATTCCCTTTCTATCGCTCCCATTCAAGTCGGGCATGCAGTAGCTTGTTTCCTGGATTTCGTACAGGTATCATTATTAGAGGCCGCCCCCAGGCTTGGCGAGCGGGGGTGGCATTGAATGGAGCCCTCCCCATACACTTCTAGTGACGTGTGCGTCTCCCAACTCAAGCGGTCATCTCCTTGATGTCCGAATTTGTTAGAGAGCCGAGGCTGCCTCTCGGGAGGCCGTCAATTCGACGCTTACACGGCACGGCGGATCACATCCCCCTGCATGTTAGACTTGCAAGCCCATCAATCTGGTAGTCCAAGCTGCACATCCTGGAACTAGTTGCTGGAGAGGGGTTTTAGCATCGAAGGAGCCTTGTGCCAATTTAGCTAGTCTAGCAGTGGAATGCTAAGCTGGAATAGGGGAAATCCACAAAGCCAAACCAACAGTCCAATGCTAGCCGTAGCATTTAGGTGGTGGGAAGCAGCAAATTGTCCCTTCCAGTGGTGCTAGACCAATGCCACTAGCAGACACAAGGAGGTCCTCTTAGTTGCATGTAAAGGCAAGCAATCATCTTAAGAGACTTCCCTCTTAGTTGCCTCTAAAGGCAAACAATCATCTTAAGAGACTTCCCTTTCATGCAAAGGGGATGAGGACTTCATTCCTAATACACAACAAGACACAAACGTGTCATCCCAAAAAGAGGCTTCCCAACATGTGTGTCTGGACACAGGGTCTGCTTTCCATGGAGTTATGGGTGGCACAACATGCACGAGTGTGTTTGCTTCTCCTTCTTTTGTGCTAGCTCCTCCAATTCTAATCGAGAGGGCTGCTCATACACGTCCACGTCCAAATCCTCCACAACTGCATGCACCACCCTCCTTCCTTTCCATTCATTGGAACTGCTTCCTATCCTGTTATGATACGTTTGCCTCCTATCCTGCGGAATCGCCTCCCATCCTACGAACAGGTTCAAGTCATGCAAAAGAGATTCAAGTCATGCCATGGGTGGCCAAGCAGTGTAGACACCACTTGCATAAATAATTGTGTAAGTGTCTTTTTACACAATGCAGAGGGTATACATTAAAAAGCTATACATACCACTTGTACTTTTGCTAGATAGCATTTCCCATTTGCATTACTTTGTGACTTAGAGTAGATATAGTAGGAGGTTTTATATAATACATTTTGTGCTTTTCCTATTTTGCATCACTTTGTTAGCATTGGCTCTCCTAGAGACAATGCTTTAGGATTGAGTTGAGTGGGAGTTTTGTGATCATTCTTAGTTTTTAAGGAATTTTTATTAAGAATTTCTAAAATTCTTAACCTCTACTTTTAGATGGTTGTTGGCTTTTCAGCTTTTAGCTTGTGTGTGTTTTTTACCTCCTCCAACATGGCTATAAATCAATTAAGGGGCTCCACTCTCCCTCCATGCTTAAGCTCGCCCTAGAACAATTGCCTTGGCTTCCTCCAGCTACTAGTCTTCAAGTCACTTCAAGCTTTTCGGTCACTCATCCAAGACTCGCGTGTTCATTTGTGAGCAAGGCATTAAAGCCGATTCGCCTACTAACTGCTAAAGCCGTTGCCTAGAAAAAAAAATGCTATCCAGAAAGTTGTTGTCAGAAAAGCAGGTTCGCCTGTTTAAAAAAAATCCATTTTCTTGTTGAAAGGGCTTTATGCTAGCCAAATGGGCTTTATGCCTGCCAGTGAAGAGATTGTTGTCTACTGAATCTATTTTTAAAAATAAATCCAAAAAACCCCCAAAAAGACATCAAAACTTTGCAGGTATCATTCGTAAAACCTTCAAGAAAAATAACGCGATTTACCTTTCAGTTTTAAATTATATATTTTTTTAATAAAAAAGGCAGTGGCTTTGCAGTCAATGTGAGAGCATGCAAATAACTATACAACCTTGGCAAATCCTAATGGATCTTGCAAGTCCTCAAAGCATTTCTTTTTTAAATTTTTCTTACTAAACAATCGACAGTGTCTAAAGACCCGTAAAACCCACAAGTTGGAGCCAAGTGCTTTCATGCATACATGCACCCTTGCTTATAATGTTGTGACTGATAGAGGATACACTAGGAAGCTTTAACATTTTGTGATTTTTCTAGGTAACATTTCCCATGTGCAATTATGTTTTGTACAATTAAGTGCATTGAGAGAATATAGGTAGAAAATTTGGCATATGACATAAGATTGAAAGAGGATAGACTAGAAACTTCATTGTGCTACATTTTGTGCCCAACATTTCCCACTTTGCATTACTTAGTTGTCCATGGACTTGCAATAGTGGACATACATACTTAGCACTTTTGTTTTTGTATAATGCCATGATTGAGTGAGAGTTTCACATAAGGCATCAGATACAATACAAAAAGTACCTTTACAAAAATAGATTTGAACTCGATTGCATTAAAAAAGAATGATTGAGTGAGAGTTTCACATAAGGCATCAGATATAATACAAAAAGCACCTTTATAAAAATAGATTTGAACTCAATTGCATTAAAAGAGAATGATACAAGATGCATACCTAATACATATGCTGAGGTCTATACCTATCAGCCCCTGAGATGTAGTACAGCCTCCATACATATCTCACATGAGTCCAGCTCTCATTGTTATGAAAGAAGGGAGAGTGCTCAACAACTTCAAGGAGTTGCTCACAAAGGAAGAGAGTAGAGAAGATGGAGGACCACAATTGAGGCAAAACATTAGGATTGTATTGGCTATCACCTTCATGGAATGGAAGGCTAGAAGTGATCCACACCATACAAGGGGGGTGACCACGCATTAAATAGGAAACCAAGTTCTCATCAGATAATCTAAATCCTATCCAAGATCTATGTCCTCCAATCACACGAGAGTAGATTTAAGCACTCCAATCATCCTGATGTAAACAAATGTGAACACTTCCCCTCTGTACAAAATCGGTAGAATATTGCACTAACATAAGGTGATATCAAGTAAGGGAGAAGCCTTATCAATTATAGGCTTATTACAGGGTTTTGGATATAATTGAGAGTAGTGTATGATTAACATGACTCTATAAACTTGCTTGACCTCCTCAAAACTCCATGTTATACCTTAGTTATCCTCACACAATGACTAAGTAATTTGCCGAATGGCTTCCATGACATGCACAAATGTCTCTTTGTATAATAAGGAAGGAGGGTCATACTCCTTTCCAAATATTACCCCTATACAAAAAATGAAGAGAAGGGCTTGGTTGACCTCCTCAAAACTTCACGTGCATTATACCTTAGTCATCCTCACACAATGACTAAGTCATGTGCATGCGGATATGAATGGCTTCCATGACATGCACAAATGTTTCTCTACACAAGAAGGAAGGAGTACTACGACCCTCCTTTAGAAAAAAGAAAGAGAAATATTACTTATGCATGTTACATAAAAAATGCTATTAAAATGAGGGTACAAGTGTAAAATAGAGTTGAAAAAATACGTCACTATAAAAATGACCTCTCCAATGAATCCCATAAATGTTTTCCTCCGAATCATGTGCACTCTCTGGATTGTAATTTCTCCCAAAAATGTACAACAATAATCTCTTGATTAATAAAAGGTTTTTAATGATTGTTTGTCATATTACAAAGTGCTTGCAATGAAATACCTTGGCCCACTGACACTCAATAAGTAATGAAGGAAAAAAAACTATCAATAATAAGGCACAAAGGAAAGCTCCCCCTTTTTAAATGATTGACCTTGAACCATGAAATGCCCTCCAAAAATAACCTTAATCAAGGTGTTTAGGTCCAAGGAATAGCTAAACAACAGTCATTAGGTGGCATAGAAGAGAGGTCACTTTTATGATTGTCAATAAGATTAAAAGGCCAAAAAAAGGGGCTAGTCAACTCTATAATTGACCAACAAGGGGGACCTTAAACAAAAACCTTATTCTAAGGTATAAAACAGACCTACCACATGTCATTTATATAGAACCTTAGCAAGATAAGTCAAGGTTTCTTTACACGGGGACACCGTGAGAGATATGCAAAGAACGATACATTGTCTTTAGGCAGTTTTCTTTCTCTCTCTTACTCGGTGTGGCTGCACAGCTAGTACTCGAGTTGCTGCAAACACTTGAGACTTAATACTGAGAATAATCGAGAGGTAAAAAGAAATCCCAAGCAACAACAAATACAGGCAAGAGGAAAAGGGCCAACAACACAGAAAGAAAGCTTGCTAGTAATCGATGAAGAGATACTCTACGTACATTGCTTTTGAGGGAAGAAGAAAACTTACTACAAAGAATCGGAGGCTTGCAGCAACAAAACTAGCGAGGAGTTGTAGACCAACAAAACGGCGAACAAAAAGTTGTGTACAGTCTTTGAAACCTTAGCAACCTTTATAAAGTGCTCCTTCATAGAAGACCAGCAGCCAAGGATTCGCCTGGCAACCGTGCAATCCCAAAGTGCATAAGATAAAATCGCAAGATGCAAAGTATATAATATCCAAGGAAAACATGATGAATAATCTCTTGGCAGCACCCTTATGAGGATGCTCTTAACGGAAGAGGATGAGAGAGAGGGAGAGCCAGAAGAGAGAGCCACACAGGTTTTGTGGGTGCAGAACACTCTAATCTTCTTTGCCATTCATTTATATATGTGTTTAACCGGGGTTAAGGTAGAGTGGCCTTTAGCCCCCACAACGTCCCACTTAAAGGCTAATGTGCCTTAAGGGAGAACAACCAATGAGCATACTCTCTAATGCCCATCAATACACAACAATATTCAAACCGCTGACTAGATAGACTCTTTGTCAGCATATTTGCAAGGTTATCATTAGTATGAACCTTGATAAGCTCTATGCGCTTATCCTCAAGTACCTCCCTAATAAAATGGTACTTGAACTCAATGTGTTTGGTCTTTGCATGAAAGACTAGATTCCGTGCTAGCTGAATAGCACTCATTGAATCACTATGCAATGTCGGTATACCTATAGGAATCCCCAAGTCCCCCATCCAAGCCATATAGCCTCCTTGCAACCCTCTGTGGCTGCAATATATTCGGCCTTTATGGTAGACAAAGCAACGCATTTCTATGCACGAGACATCCATGACACTGCACCACCTCCAAAGGTGAACACACAACCAGAAGTGAATCTCCTGCTATCCACATGCCCTGCATAGTCTGAATCTGTGTACCCAAGTACATGCATCTCTCCTCTGCCAAAGCAGATGCGCATTTCCTTGTTACCCTTCATGTACCTCATGATGCATTTAACTTCCTCCCAATGCCTCTTTCTTGGATTAGCCATATATCGGCTAACAACTCCCACTGCAAATCAATGTCCAGTCTAGTAGCTATCACAACATATATAAGACTCCCAACCGCTGATCCATAAGGAACCTTGGCCATCATGGACCTCTCCTCATCTGAGTTGGGACTATCTTCTTGACTTAGTTTCACATATGGAAGCAATGGAGTACTTACAGCCTTCCCCCCCTCCATATTGAAATGTTGCAATACTTTTGTAGCATACTCCTTCTGTGAAAACCAAAGGAGTTTCCTACTCTGGTCACGCATGATGCGCATACCAAGAATATGACCTGCAGGTCCCAAATCCTTCATGTCAAAGGCCTCATGCAACTTGGCCTTCAATGCATCTAGCTCATAAGTATTCTTGCTAGCTAATAGCATGATAATCCACATAAAGTGCCTGAAGTATCAAGCTATTATCCTTAGCCCTTTTAGTGTAGAGGTAGTGATCAATCTCACTTCTTCTGAAATCCTGACAAACTTTTGATACCATTCTCTGGGTGCTTTGCTTAAGGCCATAGAGACTCTTTTTCAACTTGCAAACCAAATGTTCTTTGCCCTTTTCTTCAAAGCCTTCGGGTTGTACCATGTAAATTTCCTCATGCAGATCCCCATGCAAGAAAGTTGTCTTGACATCCACCTGCATAAGCTCCATACCACACGTCCAAGTACACATCTAAGTGTGGTCATCTTCACAACCAAGAAAGTTGTCTTGACATCCACCTGCATAAGCTCCGTACCACAAGTCCAAGTACACATTTAAGTGTGGTCATCTTCACAACCGGAGAGAAGATCTCATCAAAGTCCACACCCTTCTTTTGCTTGAACCCTTTAGCAACCAAACAATCCTTGTACTTAGGCACATCATCACCTGTGACCTTCATCTTATAGACCCATTTACATGGCAATGTTTTCTTTCCATGTGGCAAAGAAACCAAGTCCCAAGTCTTATTCTTCATGAGTGAATTCATATCTGATTGCATAGCAATTTGGGAATCTCTCGAGTCCCATTTTCAAATAAGGGGTTAAGATTTGACCATGTGGCTAAAGCTTAACCCCTTATTTGAAAGTGGTACTTGGGAGTATTCCCTAATGTGGTGTTAAGGGTGGATTCCATGACCATGTGGCAAAATCTCTACCATGTTAGGAATTCCCAAACTATATGAAAATTCCCAAATTCTCTTATAAAGTGTTAATTGCCCCTTTGCACATTTAAGGCTACATCCTACTTGTTGCCATCCATAGACTTCTGTCTAATCTCCTTAGCCAACAAGCTGCCCACAACATCATCAAAATTTAATACTCCACCGGGTATAGAGTTACTGACAGTTGTACATAAGGTATCCCATGAGGATGGCAATGAACACAAGAGAAATATTGCCTTAGTCTCCGCATCAAAATTCAGCTTCTAAGCCTGAAGTTGGCTAAAAATAATATTGAATTCATTCAAGTGAGAAGTAATGGAGACCCCTTCTTTCATCTGTAGCTCAAATGACCTCTTCATGAGGTAAACTTTATTAGAGGAAGTTTTGTTCTCATAAATGGCGCATAATTTCTTCCACAAATCTTTTGTAGTCAGCCCATTTACTATTGTGAAATAAACTGACTCTGCAAGATGAAGTCTAACAGTAGACTTTACTAATGCATCCAACTCATTCCAATCATTCTCAGACATAGCTGCTATAGGCTTAGCTACAATCCCTTCCACGGGCTTAATTTGCTTCTTTTGATAAGCACATCCCTTATCTATTCTTTCCACAGAGAAAACTTTGTCCCATCAAACTTCTTCATGTTGGAAAACTCCTTTTCAGAGATGGGAGAGGATGCCATGATGCAAATAAAGCAAAATGCCAAATGTTAGTGCCTACAAGAAAGAAATACACCAAATACCAGGTGCACCCAAATATGTATGCCACAATGGAAGGTAATATCACAAAGCATCAAAATGCATTTGACTCATGTGCATATACTATGCATCCGTATGAACAAATATGGCCCAAAAGAAAATGCAACCTGCAAATGACGAAAGAATTGCAAACCCAATGCCAATAAGAGCTAAATGCCTCAAGCATAAACACCGTCCATGGGCATAAGCATCTTTAATGTCTCATCCAAGAGATCATAGCACTATCAGTGCATCAATTGCAATGTGTCAAAGCTATCCATAAGCATAAAAAAGCACCCACATGCAAAGTGTCCATCAAAATAGCATCTCACAAGGCAATCTAAGCCTACCAGTGCATCCAACAAGGATCGCAATGCATCCAAATGGCACGTAAAGCATCCACTACAACCCAATGCACACCACAAATGAGCACATGGCTCAAACTGCAACCAGAGTGACCTGCATAAGGTATGTCCAAAAAATCATAGCCCTACGGCAATGAACGCTAATGAAAATAAAACCTTAGATGCCTTAAAACATGGGCGCCACTGCATAATCGAACTCAGTAAGACAATTCGCAAATATCTCTCCTTTGCTGGAACTCCAAAATCCCAACCGATGGATGCAAAATGGGGAGTCAACCCTTGCACTTTACTTGCAAATAAGACCTTGGGAAATTAACCTTAGTAAATAATAAAGCCACGTGGCACCTGTGTGAAAATTATGAAGAAATTGCAACAGAGAAATGAAATGACAACTCAGAGAGGGATACTCCGCCGAATCGCACAAAACTTTGCAGAGTTCAGTTCTAGCCCATCTCAGGTCCATCGGAATATACATACTCCAAAATGGCAGCCTATGTAAGCGGGTCCGAACCACAGGTGTCCAAGAGTACCAAGAGATCCAGATTACGAAATGGTTGCTTTCAACGAGCTTTTCCTACTCTTGCTTCTTCTCCTAGGCTGGTTGAAAGCTAAATGAAAGCTCCTAGAAGGCAATGGGATAGTTGGGATACTCATGAGATGGCTTCATGAAACGAGACGTCAGAGGAAGGGAAGCCGCCACAATCTCACAAAACAATGATAGTGCTCACAAAAGTGAGTCAGACTGTCTAGGATATAGAATGCCAACAACCACAAGGTAACCCGTGCAAAAATTGACACTCACAAAAGAAAAACGTCTCTAGGCTCCAAAAAAAAAGATTTTTTCTCCAAAACCACTCACAAACCATTGGAAAACCACTTTTCAAAAGGTTCTTGCTAGGTCTCTACACACCAAGGATGGAGATAAGACCACCCATAGAGCTACTGCAGTAGCAAGCTCCAAGCTCCAGGCTCCAGGCACACACACAGGCTCAGTTAGACCACCTGTACTTTGATACGAGTTGACGGTTGTCTCAATGGAAGCGGAATGGAAGAGGGTGAGAGAGAGGGGGAGAGCCAGAAAAGAGAGCCACACAGGTTTGGTAGGTGCAAAACCCTAATCTTCTTTGTCATTCATTTATATATGTGTTTGAGTATTGTACATAACCGGGGTTAAGGCATAGTGGCCTTTAACACCCACACCTTATAATCAGAGGCAAGTCCTATCACTTGAAAAATACAGTCGATCTTACTTGGTGAGGAACTCATGTTTAGATCCATTTAGGCAAGGAAAGGACAAACCAATGAGCAAGCATTCATAGCCTCAAATAGAGGTACACATAGAGATAGAGAGCATCTTAAATATGTGGACATCAACATCAAAATGAGCATCAACAACAACATCAACAATAGCAAGAGCATTGAAAAAAACATCAAAGAGGAAATCATTCCAATAGAGTGAAATTTCAAAGAAGAGGGAATGCTTCCATCAACATGTCAAGCATACAATGCAGCTACTATCACAAGTTTGAACATTATGAAAGACATTGCCACAAGAAGCATTATGACCAAGGCAGTTAATCTAGCAGCAATAGAGGAAAATATCGTGGAAGAGGGAATCATCATAGTGGACATCAAAACCATAATTGTTGTTCCAATGAACTAAATACAATGTATCTTATGGTCAAGCATTGCAATCATTATTTCAATAGGCCTGGCACAATGTATCTCATGATCAAGGGTATCCATAAGACTGACAATGATTCCAAGATGGAATGCAATTTTCATGCTCACCATGAGATCAAGATCCATGGTATATTGATAGTAGTGCATCATTTCACATGACAAGACATGAAGGATGGTATACACAAATCACACAACTAGAAGAATCCAAAATTTTTATCTGCACTATAGATAAGACACTAAATCCAATTAAAGGAAAAGGAAAAGCCTTTTGTATGGAGACTAGTGATTCCTCAAGGCCAATGCACGCACAAAAATATAAGCACCTTAGCATAACCCTAAAAATCTCATAGTATTTCTTAAGCCATTGCCAGGCATAAAGTCCTAGGATAAAGAAATAGCTACTCAGATAAAGGACGCATTCTCATGGCTACATTTTTGATCTGTTCAGCCACATTATTCTTTTTAATATCTTGATCTGTTGAGCCACTTGCATTCTTCATTGGATTTTTTTGAAATGAGATCTTGGGGTCACCTTCTATAATGGAGGGCATCCCCCCATCAAATTTGATTGATTGGCCCTTGAATCTACTTGACAAAGGGCCTTTATGGGACCCTACATGGGACTCAATTGTTAATACACCCAACCTACCCATGATTGAGGCTAACCTATCCTTGCATTATATGGCCAATTTTATTCCCTACCTAGACAAAATAGACTTAATCAACCAGGTGTGGTTGAGAGGCTATATATGCTCCATTATGCTTGTCCTTTACTAGGCGTCTCCCAAAACATTTTACCAATGTTTAGCTCTCTTGTCTTGCTACATAGCCTATGTGTAGTCTTATATGTGGATAGCATCATATCAGCCTCATGTGGACCAAACTATTGTGCATGGTGCATATAACTAACCCTAAGAAGGATAACCAATTACTATCCATGTGATATCGAAGGTGCTATCCATGTGGGAGCATTCTTGTCCTTACCCATGTTGTGATATTCTATCCCTTGCCCTATGTAGATGTCACTTTTCCAATTTCTCCTCATGGGGGCTCACATGTAGAGATTTGACCACAAAATCAAGGTTTGAGTCCTTTCATTGCTTCCTATTGACCATATAGAAGGAAGATTTTCAAACTCGTGATATTTCAAGGCAATTAGGCTGTCCACCATAAGAACTTTGGGTACCTTCTTTCATGGATCTTTTAATTTAGAAGGGAACTTGGATTGTCACAAGAACTAGAAAGCTGGTACCATTTGAATCGGCACTACCTTGAAGGCAAGACTCAATGCAAATCTTGTGGCACCCATAAAAAATATGGGGAGTTATGATATGAATCACTTCTTCTATAATGCCTAAAATGTATAAGTCCAATCCCTCCTCTAGGAAAAAAATTCAATCATGGCCAAATCCAAAAGCTATTCCCACCACACATGTATTAGTTTCTCAAGACCGCAAATGTAGTGCAAATCATAGAGGCCACAAGTTGTACATGTGTTCATTTCCAAAGGCCATATATATGAGATAGTAATAGTGACACCTACTTCACCACTCACCATAGAACAATACCAGCACCATTCAAGTAAGTAGTTAACCAATCATAAAGCTCCACACTCACATTTCCACACCCTAATTTGTCATCCCTTGCATAAGTCATAGATTTTACACCATTTGCAATCCAGGGCTCTCTTTCTTTAATTTGTTATAACCGATAGTGTTTACTTTCATTGCACTAACCTCCATTGTTTGCAAAAAATGCATTAGTCACAAAGGTTAACGGGTCCCATCACTATTTACACTAATCATCATTGTTGTACATACCCTTTTCACTCATAGTTTGGACCTTTACAACTATTGCAGTACTTGCAACTTTTGCAAATGTCCAGCACTAGTCACATCTTGTAGGAACAAGAACGGAGAAGAGTTGTGAACACAAGTGAACTCCAACTTGAATTTTCAAATTAAACAATACAAGTACTTGGTATATATAGTACCCAAGTACTGGTCAACTATCTAGTTGACATATGGCCTACAACACCATATCATTGTAGATATCTCTACAAATCCCCCCTCAATGATATGGCTGAAGTACTATGGAGTCTAGTCTTAGTAGTACTTGAAGTACCTAAAGTACCATGGTTGCACAAATTCGTCCACATGTGGATATAGCAACCTATGGGAGTACAAAAGAAAACCATGTCATTTTACAACCCCCATTGACATTGTTTGTATGTCTCGTATTCCCAAGCCATGTTGATGTGTGAAAAGAGGCGCTGACAAGCTTTTATTGAAGAAATCGGCCACATTGTCCTTGGTGGAACAATATGTGAGATTGATAAAGCCATTTGTAATACAATCCTGCACATAATGATAGTGATTCTCAATGTGTTTCATGTGAGCATGAAATACAGGATTGTTTCTAATAGCAATGCAACTCTGGCTGTCATAGATGATCTGAGTTGCATCACCATCTTGAGCATGAACAAAGTCATGCAGAAGTTTCCTCAACCACATACATTCCATAGTGGCTGAATTTTCAGCTTTGGACTCTACTTCACTACTACTGGAGAGAGACACTCGGTCTTGCTTCTTACTGAGCCATGAGATACATCCTGAGCCCAATGAGAAGCAATAGCCAGAAGTGGACGTGTGATCAACTATGTCCCCTGACCAATCTGAGTCTGTAAAGCCACTCAAAGAAAACCATCTGGAGCATAATGCAGCCCATAGGTAAGTGTACCATGTACATAACAGAGTACCCTCTTCGCTGAATTCCAATGTGTGACTGCGGGACAATGCATGATCTGAGATAGAAGCCCTCTGGCATAGGCAATGTCTAGTTGTATAGATTATAAGTAAATCAAACTACCAACCAGCTACATGTACTGTGTAGTCTCAACGGTGACTCACGTGTTGTGGGGATCTTGAAGGAATGTTGATGGAACCTCCACTCCAAGCTACTCCTTGTGAGAGCAATGCAAAGCACGAGCCGTTTGCATGTGTCACTCAAGTGGCTCTCGGATTATTGCAATGTGTTTCCATGAGAGAAAGAGGGAAGGGGGAGAAGGGAGAGAAGAGAGGGGAGAAGGGAGACAGAGGGAGAAGGGAAGGAGAGAGTGAAGGGGGATGGAGTGGCAAACACAAAGACACTACAAGGGAAACAAGAGAACACCCAAAGGCACTCTTAAAAAAGAAGAGGGAGCTTGTATTCCAAACTTGTGCATATAACAATGAAGACCAAAGTCAACCATTTGGCCTTTTATACAAGTCACCTTTTGAAGGGAGGGCTAACCCTTTTCCTTTTTGCACTCTCCCTCTCTTTACATTCACAAGGCCCATATGGTGCCAAGGCATCTTCTCTATCCTTTCCTTCCCTCTTTCTATTACAGCTCTTATTGTTACGCTTCTCCATCTGTTGAAAACAACACTTGTGTTAACCATATAATAGTGTTTGGGACAATTCTAGAATTAGGAGGTGCTCCTGCCAGGGCGTTTGGGATAAACTTGGCATTAGGAGGTGCTCCTGCTTAGTCCCAAATAGCGCTTGTGTTAACCTCCCCATCTAGAAGGTTCCAAGACCTGCCTTTGTCCTAAGCCATTTGAGGCTCAAAACCTGGATGGCGAGGTTAATCTTGAGCCATTTGCAGCTCAAAACCCATATGGCCCATAGCTATGCTCCATCCATGGCTGCGGACATTAAAGTGAATCATGAAGCCTAATCACCTCTAATCACTCATTACCATGCATTTTGTGGTTGTGGCTGTTAAGATGCCCCCCTTCCTCTTGCTGAGCCACCTTGATGTGAAACTTTCAAAAGTGGGTGGCATGCATGTCCTCGTACGTGCAAACGTGATGACCATGTAGATTGCAGACTTGAAGGTAGAGGCGGAGGTCCTGGAATGACAATTTGGTTGTTGAGATTATGGAGCTTTTCGTCAATAAGCCAACTGTGGCTAGGGAGATCGTGGAGTAGCAAGAGGATGAGATGGTTGAAGTGGACCGATGCAACAACCGCTACAGGGTTGGGAACAAGCCATAGGTGTCATTGAATGACTAGAGGCCGAAGCAAAATCCCTCCTGGGTCATTTCCTTGGGAAAATTGTACTTCGAGAAGTTGTACAATCCTTCTATTGGAGCTCACAGAAGTGGGCCCATATCTAGCGACGTTCCATGGGCATGTACAAGAGGTGGATCTATCGGTCGACGTGTGCACTGCGATAGTAGCACCAAAATTGCTCCTTCTTCAGAAAAGGAATGTGCCAGCGAGGTTGAAGGATGAAGCCCGAGTTGGTGAGGGGGACAAAGCATTGGGAGTGAGGTGGTACCCGCTACATGTGCGCTTTGAATGGGTCTGCCGCAATCGTTGAAGGACTGGGTAATAAACTGAGTAAGGGGGCAAACTTCCATAATTTCATAAAGGTGGAGGCGGGACCCTTCGAGCTGTGTCTTCTAATGATGCATTAGGGCGTTGTTGGGCAGATCTTGGAAGGACTGCAAATTGGGTCTCGAGGAGGGGGGTGTTGGAGGGACATCCTCGTCGTCTATAGGCATGGGTTCCTCTTCAACAGTTTGTGGGCAATGTGTCGATAGGCATATGTACAAAATTCATTGGCTTGAGAAGCGTGTTGAGTACCTCTTTTGAGAGGTCAATGGGGGCGTTGGAGGAGATGGATTGGGAGGTCCCGTGCTGTGCAGAGCTTGTATGGGAGGCATTGGAGGAGTACTCCACGGAGGTTTGTGTGAGGGAGTGGGGATGGGGTGGGATGGTTTGCTTTTGTCCTTTGTCTTGGTCATCAATTGAGTGCACTGCTTTCGTTAACTTTTTCCTAAACCAGAAGTGCAATAAGCGCATTTGATGTGATTTCTTTTTCTCTGGCAAATAACCACAAATTGATGTGCTCACACTGTGGGGGTACATTGCTATACAAAAGTCTACATCTTGCAATAGTGACCAATCTCATAGGATTTTTAAGAATACACACTTGTGTCACGTGTTGGGTGACAAGTTCACCTTCTTCCATTTTCAGGTTGCCCAATTGTGATGGAATTTTCATCATCATATGCTAGTCTTTCTACAGCTTTCTCATTTGGTACCTTTTTAGCAATGAGAACAAGACCCCACAACTTCCAAGCGACTAAGAAGTATGTGGCTACAGTTCTAGATGTTGTAGTTGCAATTAAAGATGATTGTCACTAATGCTCGTCGATTGTCAATGCCATCTTTCAATGCTCAACACCTCTTGAAGCATTTTATCACAACTATACTGATCCTAGGTTTCATCTTAATGGTGAACTAGCCTTTGAATACTTGTATTGAATGTGAGCACTTTTTGAGCATCTCAAACTACTTTCCCAAAGATCTCATCTTTGTTACACCTTTTTCAACTTGCACCTTCTATTTCCACTTATGCTCAAACCTGGAACACCCTTTTCTTCACTTGGCAATGGCCTACAAATGCTCTTCTCCCTTGAAATCTCTCTTTTAGAGACTTCAAATTTACCCTCAAAGAATATGTCGACACGCACTTCTTGCTCAAGGCCTTGTCACATGTCCTTTTTCACATCTCCACAATCTAGTTCGATGTCTTCCTTACTTGCTACCTTGACTCCTTGTGGGTTTTTTCACATTTCCTTCAATGTCGAGCTCATATACCTCACTGCCCCTCTTTGCCACCTAGCTAGATGCCACCGCACCAAGGTAAGTGATAGATTTTGTTCTTCATTGCCAGATGTAGTGGTTGACCTTTTACTTTATTGTTGTGGCTAACTATCTTCATTCTTTGCTTGATACCTTTGTTTGTTGCTCATATTTTGTACTGCTTCTACACTCCAACTCTCCTCTTCAACTTGACTTGCTTTTCTATATGGACTCGCATGAGCTCAACTCTAAACTCTCTTGCAAGCTCTTTAACTACTTTATGCTTTGTTGAGCACAGTGGGTTGGCTTGCTGCATTGTTCTATTGCCACTGACCAATACATTACTAGTCTCCAAGCTCTTGCGGCTTACATTGGTCAAGTATTGAAATTGTTGTGTACTTGCCTAAATTGTTAGGCTCCTAACTAGCATTAACTATGGGCTACAAGCTTTCTTATGCTACAAGAGTTTACTCGTTGCATGCTTTCTCTCGTTGCTAGGCCACTAGTCACTTAAGGCTACACATCTGCTCTCACTAGTCTTCCAATGTGCTTGCTCTCTTTAAACTCCAACCTTTTTGCATACGAAATCGACCCTTAATGGGTACGCATTGTACACAAAGATAAGGTTAGAGTCTCTAAGATTTCTTCCGTTAATCTGAATCAAGATCTTGCTTGAATTGTTCCTACAATTGCTTAGTTTCTATTCAAGCAATCAAGTTCAACCAAGGCTTTAACATCTTTGCAAGGAAACCACTAGGCCATCTCCTCCCCACTTCCTAATCTCTCCAAGACCTACAAATTCATGCACATAAGAGGAGACATTTATTGCAAGCAAGCTTGAATACCTTGCTAGAGACAAGGAGTGAGAGGGTGAAAACTATAGATCACACATGCATGGAGAGCTTGGTGCATAAAGAAATGGGATAAAGTGTGCATCTTGCTCAAGAGTGCTTTAGGCCCACACCCAAGATGGGGGAGACATTTCAAGCAAGCTCTAATACCATGTTAGTTGAGAGGGTGAACTCTATATAGATCACATATGCATATAGAGCATACACACCATTGGCACACAAAAAAAGTGGGATGAGGTGTGCAACTTGGCGAAAAGTGTTAATCAAAGAAAGCACTTCCCCGAGAGAAGCAGTCAATCAAATAGCAACACTATTGGTTATGGGTGATCAATAACAAGAGTCATATAATAGAATTCAAATCTAGGTCTTCTATGCAACGTTTCGCAATAATTCCTAACTATTGAGGATTTTACAGCAAACAATGCAAGTGAAGAGCGACAGCCATCATCCATGCAATTGTCCATGTGACAACTGCAATAGAAGTGGCCCAATGTCTAATCCATTTTTTAAAAAAAAGCAAAGTGCATGCAACACATAATATCGTGTTTGGACACCCTTTTTTTTTGCATATGCATATTGAACTTATAATGGAAAAAGAAAACAAACAATGTCACATTGATCAACAAGATGGTTCGCCTATATGACAAACTCCATCATGAATCACTCCAACGATCTACAGCTATCACCAAATGTGTGTACAATACAACATAAACATTCTCTCTCCACGGATAAAAATGCATCCATATGTCTTTAAAGCCCTTATGCTAAAATTTACCAAGTCTGCAACAATGGAGAGCAAACCTACTCATTACAAAGGCTAGCACACAAGGACATTATCTTATAACAAAGTACACCCAATTAACAAATGTTTTTATAACTTTGTATCTTTTTTTTTAAAAAAGTGATATTCGTTGGTTGATTTCACAATTACCAAAAGTCGAATACATATGCATTGGTAGTTATAGATAAGCCCATAAAAATATTAACTCGTGAGCCCTCAAGGGATGGCTTAATTCTCATCCACTCTTTGCACTAAAATCAAAATCAGTGATTAGCCTCCAATACAAGTCAATGTTGTAAAGAATTCAATGGGTTGACACGCATTAACTCATCAGCAATACACCGACATTTTCCCCTTATTTAGGAACTCATCAGCAATACCCCCGACATTTTTCCTTTATTTAGGAATGTCTAAGGTAAGGCAAATGACCGATGAAACAAATACGAGGTTGTGTGGTCAACAAGGGTCGAGTTAAGAACACTGCAAAATTACATTGACCTGAAACCAAAAGCCAACTCAATCAATCTCTTAAATTCATCCACCTCTCTCTCTCTCTCTTTCTCTCTCTCTCTCTTCTTTCTTTCTTCCTTTCTCCACATGCATGCACATACAGGAGATAGAGGGGGTCGATGTCCAGTTCCAAGAGATGCTTGTCACCTATTAAAAGGTAACCTTTGTCCTTATATTTAAGGACAGCATTAAGTCTCCCATTTCCTCTCTGATTTTAACTTTGTATCCGTGAAATTGTTGCTCTCTCTCTCTCTCTCTCTCTCTCTCTCTCTCTCTCTGTGCGAGTGCACACTCACATGTATGCACTCATGCACCCAACGGTCACACATGCAACCATCCACCCATGCATGCATACACATGCACACAGCCTCAATGTGGTGTTTTACTTTCTGAAGTGATCCTTTGACAACCTGCAATTTAGGGTGATCTATATGCACAGTATATGAATTTCTTAAAGTTTCCCCCTCTGGTTATAGTGAACACAACATCATTTCCATGGAAGAAATCATGTCGATATGCATGCAAATCCACCTCTATTTGCTTCCATCATCCCATACAACACAGCCATAATTGTGCTACAGAAAAGGTCCAGCCAAGGAGAGAAAAGAGAGAGACAAAGTTCACGATGAGCACCCACATCTTAATCTGCAAGCATTAATCACCTTATCAGAAAGCCTTTCCAAGCTGATATGCATATAATTGAGTAAGTAGAGGTTTAGCTCATTAAGGCTTGACTACAATGTTCTGCAGTTGAAAATTACGATCCATTGCCCCGCCTGTAAGCCCCACATGAGGAGAACACAAGGAAATGGTACCAAGATACGACTGGGGGCATGGGAGACTACTACATGAGCACACGTGTGGATCTAGGGAGGGGGGGGGTGGTGTAATCTTCAACAGGACAGCCATGTGGGCAGTACCGTTGCCATGTAGGCTGCCACATGGTCCATTGTTAAAGGTGGGAGGGGCAGAAGCTTAGGTAGAGGGCTAACCAGTGAGCATCATGCAGCATGCAGCAAGAGCAGTACGTTTGGTACAGCAGCAGGTATATGCTGTATGGTGGCAGTCACAGGTCTTCTTGAAGCATTCAGGAGAGGAGAGAAACAGTGAAGATGATATGAGGAAGGGTGGGAAAGAAAGAGGGGGGAGGGAGAAGGGGAAGGAGGAGGATTTATTATCATCCTCTGAGGGCCGCCAAGAAATAGCAAGTACAAAACCCAAAAAACAGATAGACTCCTCCCAGGTGGGAGGGGAAGAGACTAATCAGGAGAGCAGGAAAAGGTCGATGAGACAATCATTAAGTGCTTCTCCCAAACCTAAGAACAGTAATCGCAGCAGTAGGGGCAACCCTAGCCACGTATGGGCAGTCTAATGCCTGCAATAACAGAACAGAATCTGTAACATGAACGTGAGGTAACTACTTCTGTCACTAGCCTGCTAAGACGAACTGAAAAGAGATTGAAACACGTGTGCTTGCATACATGCGTAAGGGTGCAATGGGCCCCTGTCATAATGTATTTCTGTGTTAGATGCAGAAAGGCTGGTCTGTGTAACTGTGTGTGAAGGAGTCACCCTTCCTGTGAGTACGGCGTGAGAGGGGCAGCCTGCCCTCCTCTCCTACTTCCTACACTTGCTGCAAATAGGGCTTCTTTCCAGTGAAGAGCTGCTGCAAACTAAAGGCCAAGGCTGGCCCCTCGGAGTGACCAATTGCAAAAGGTCCAACCCCCTGTCAAAACACCAGACTGCTGATGTCAGCCTACTGACATGCAAATTGATACAGAAGCCTGCACCTATCCTGCGGACCTGTCCACCACATGTGGCAGTACAGATGCTGACTGTACCTAAAGCAGATCTGCCCCATAGATGATGTGGCAGCCTGCATGGCTGCCCCATGCAGCTGCACTGCTGCTGATGATAATGTGGCAGCCCACGGCTGCTGTCCATGTGTCTGCTGCTACTACTGCAATGTAGACAGTATGCTGAAGCCTACCCATGACATCCCTTTCTGCTGAAGCTGAACACACGAGAAATTGAAAGCCTCCTTGTAATCTCTGCAAGGAGTTGAGGATGATCATCTTCCTCAACCTAGGAGCCCCGATGCTGAAACTTGGTTGTATAAAAGCAATGGCGGTTACCGTACCATTCATCTGTGAAGCAAGATCAACTTTGGCTCAACCACCTTGGCATCATTTGTTGAGTGGAGAGAAAGATCACGAAACGGTTTGTAGTGTACTTGCAGGATGCAGCAGGAATGATAATAAGTAAAGTACAAAGTACAGCCATATACTATATGGCCTATCTTAGGACTAAGGGGCTTAGCACATGGGAAGAAAATAGGATGGGAATGGGAAAGGGTGGTCCAAGTGGTCCCATTTATATTTCTATCCTATTCCCATCCCACCATGTGCTAACAAAAAAAGAACTAGGGATGGATTTAGGAGGAAGAGGACACATGGCATCATTTCATGTGTTTAAGACCACGTGGGGACAAGGACACATGTCATCCTTCCATGTTTTTGAATCCCTAAAAAAGGGGAACCCATTCTAGCTGCTAGAGTCTAGAGGCCATGGTCCAAGATGGGAGAAAAAGTGGCTACTCCCATTCTAAATCCATCCTAGACCACTTGGTGTAGGATGGGAGTAATGATGACAAAAAGATTCCCATCCTAAACCCATGCTAGCCCCATCCATGTGCTAAGGCCCTAAGTGTCCTAACCCTAGGAAGTACTAACAATACTAACGGTACTAAATGTCCTAGCGGGACTAAAGCTAGCCTACAAGGCTCATACCAGGGAAAATGCGGCAAGAAAAACCCCCTCCATGGTATGGCTGAAGTATCCTGGAAACTTCACAGGAATACCTAGAAACTTAATCATGGTTGCACATGTTCATCCAAAATGGATATGGTAACCTATGATAGTACATGGATAGCAGTATCACACAACAAAAAGTACCAAGTGTAAAGCTTGCTGAAAAGCTTCAAACTTGGGTCACGGTCCCAAGTCCAGGCTCCACACACATTGGCCAGTACCGATATGGTACACAGCTTGGTGGCCATTAGGAGGAGTATGTAGGGATCTTCAACGGGCAGCCTCTACCAAGAGGGATGTCTTCCTCAGGAGGTGGAGCAGCTCCCCATTCTTCTCGGAGTTTCCCACAAGGTTGAGGTGACATTTTCAGCCTCAACCTTGGATTTTCTCTCGCTCTCTTCTAGGAGTTTGATTTTGCCTTATTAGGGTATTTGTTTTCTCCTGCATCACATGATATACTTATCCCTTGAGCATCATACTTGATAGATGTGTTTCCTTTTTCTTTATTTTTATTTATTTATACCCAGAGAGCAGCAGATGTACATGTTATGCACACTAGGAGAGATTGAGACAGAGGAGCACTTTCTATGCACCTGCCCAGCCTACTACGAGATACAGGGGCGATACCATTGTCTTTATCAGGATGGGAGTGGGTTCGGCCCACTGCTGATCCATTTCCATGACCAGGTCTACATTGGGCTCTATCTACTTGAGATGCGCCACCACAAGGAGACCTTGCTACGATAGATCAGGGAGCAATAGGAGGGAACCAGACCACAAGATACAGAGGTTGACCAGACACGGCCGCATGTCATAGATTTCTATGCATTTGATTCAGCTCCAAGGCATAGTGTGTTGGTAAGCTGAAAGGAAAGCAAAGAGTGGACACAAACTCAGAATACTTGCATTACTTGCATTATGGAATGAAGAAGAGTGAGGTCCTTAAGTAGGCACCTCATACATGCTCACTGACATCACTGATGACTTCAGAGCTCCACAATCATCTCCTCAATCTGCTCCTAGATTCTCTCAATCATCCTATGTGGCTCTCCACCACCTAACTGTGCTTGTGGACACCTAACTGTGCCTCCAGCACTCACACATAGAAACCAAGGTGTGCCTGAGGCATACACCTTGAGATATCCCATCAAACCCCCCCTCAAGGGAATGCCTCAGACTATGTCAAGGATACATCTAGTCTCATAGTTTCTCATGACATCTCATGGTGGTCAAGGATAAATCTATGGCTAGGTTCTCATGCTAGCAAGGGTTTCGTTGGGTGCAAGGTAAACAAAAGGGATACAAAAAGACCTTCCAATGGTTATCTCCCCTGCATGCACATGCACACAATGTCTGCAGGAGGTACCATGGAGCAAAACATACACATGGCCTACATCATAAGGTGACCAAAGGTGTTTACAAAACACACAAAAACACAATAGTTTATTTCATTCATTTTGGAGGACTATCCAGGCTGAGTACCTTGACATAAAAAGAGAGATCTGGAGCATACATAGAGATGATTTAAAATGCATAATCTTCATGGGATGCCTCATCTTGTGGAGGCAGAATATCCATGTCAAGGCAAGGTCTTACCACATGGGCAGTGTCTAGTGCCTTATAAGATGGTACTATGATAGAACAAGTGAATCTGAAAATCATATCCTTCAAGAGAACAATTATCTTGTCATCTCCATAGTTGTGTAGAGAAGCATATCTTAGGTATCTGACCTTCATCTTTTTCTTATACTTGGAGTCAAATAAAAGTGCCATGAGAGGGTAGATCTCTGGCTTTGTAGTTGCTTCCTTTTTGGCAACCATTGTTTTGGCAATCTTCAACAAGGAAGTCAGGTTGGCATTTTCATCCTTTGTAGCATAACAAGACATTGCTTTATGTTTTGGCTTTTCACATATTTTGCATAAGCAAGCCATGAGAGGGTCTATCCCAGGTATTGGGCAGTGTCTTCTCTCTTACAGGGCTTAGAATAACAACTAAAATGCTTCAAAATATAAGCATTTAATGTAGCAAAGTCTTGTGACCAAATTTCAAACAATGATGCTTCTTCTTACATGCTTCATAGAAGTGGCTAAAATGAATACTTTCCAATCAAAACCAGGTCTAGCAATTCAAAACAAAACTGAAGCCACACTTGTACTGAAGTTATTGAAAGATTCAAAAAACCAGAAATGCTAGAGTAGCATTTTATGTAGCATCATCTTCAAAAACTTGTCCAAAACTGTCAAAACCAAAAGGCTGAACTTGGAGGGCTTGTAGCTCACTCTTCAAAGCAAGGCAAAGAGGGCTTTCTGAAGCAAAAGAAAGCTCATATACCAGAGAGGGTCCAGCACAGAGGTTGGACGAAATGGTGCGCGCTTTTGCCCGGGGGAGTTGCTACAGGCTGAACCTGAGTTTTGACGATTTCTCCTTCGTTACTGAACCAAATGAGCTGAAAAATGGCTCAAAATCTTCGTCTTGAGGTCGCCCATCCACTCCTAAGAGGGCTCAAGCAATGGCGCAACAAGCAGGGAGTATTGAGCAGTAGAAGAAATGCGCTGTTTGGAGAATGGCAGCCAACAGAGACGTTTTTTTTTCAATTGCTTGCAGGTGGAAGTTCGCCCATACTAGAGGAGTTTACAGCTCAGAGGGTTTGGGCAATGGTCATTTGTAGGCGGAGAACCAAGCTCTCAAAGATTTTGGGAAGGAGGAAAATGGAGAAGAAGAAGATGAAGAAGAAGATGATGATGTGGCAGAAATGGGCTCAAGGGGGATCAAAGAGCTCTGATACCATGTCGGTAAGCTGAAAGGAAAGCAAAGAGTGGACACAAACTCAGAATACTTGCATTACTTGCATTATGGAATGAAGAAGAGTGAGGTCCTTAAGTAGGCACCTCATACATGCTCACTGACATCATTGATGACTTCAGAGCAACTGTGCCTCCAACACTCACACATAGAAACCAAGGTGTGCCTGAGGCATACACCTTGAGATATCCCATCATAGTGGGGTGGAGGAGGAAGA
Organism: Dipteris shenzhenensis; assembly: GCF_047967505.1. Taxonomy (NCBI): domain Eukaryota; kingdom Viridiplantae; phylum Streptophyta; class Polypodiopsida; order Gleicheniales; family Dipteridaceae; genus Dipteris; species Dipteris shenzhenensis. The sequence continues at coordinate 44,729,854 of NC_141625.1, forward strand.
GCTAGCTGATATGCGGGCGGTATAGATTGCTGAGAGAGGATTGCAAAGGCTACCTATGACACGGAGAGCAACCAGAGCACACTCGATTGAGGTCCGACCTATCACAGCTTTCCTCTAAGGAAACTGCCCGAGACGAGGGGTCACTCTAAACATAGCTCAGCAGGTTCAGAGATCAATGAGACCATGACCTCCTCCGCCACCACAACGTGAGACAGCCAGACAGACGCAAATCCGAGACATCTTCGCCGCTCATACACGAGCCACCACAATGCTAGGTTTCAGATTCTGAGATCTTGTCCTAGTTCCATCATATGATATGACATGACATGATATGATATGATATGACATATTCTGTATTTGATTTTGCTTGAGCTATTGAGCTATTTATTTCAGCGTAGTACTCAGCAAGGGGCTTAGCGAGCCCTTTGCTCCAGCCCTTTGTGGCTTGTATGACGTTTTTCCCGTTCTTACAATGATGCAAAATTAAATTCCTTATTTAGAAAGCACATGCATACTCACTTTAACTCTTTTTTGGAACAAGAAGAAAAACAAGCTGTTCAGCTCCCCACGGTTTGTTTTCAGCTTATGTTCAATCATTCTAAACATGCCTAAGACCGATACACTATAGATAAATGACTTCATATCCAAGATTGTGTGTACTTTTTTCATTATTTTTCTTGAAATATACTTCTTGTGTATTAGCACAATCGAAGAATGGAGAATATTTGCTGGAAATATCCCAGAGGAAGGAGACAACATGTGCACATGCAGAAGTATGCGCATGCGGGCACGTGTGTGTGTGTGTGTGAACATGAATCTGCAAGCCCTTCATTACAAACAAAAGCTCCAGCAGACGAAACACACACTACTACTTTACCAAATGCCCAAGAATGTGTGTGAATATAGTAAAAACATATTCCTCTAACTCATCATTCAAACCTGCATACATAGCCTATAGTGGAATAATTTCATTAATCCTCTGAGTTAATATCTTAAAGATAGAGAGTACACAGCAAACTGGAAATGAACAAAATTTTCCTTCAATACTGATGTAGTACAGATGATGGCTCCGTCCACCTATGCGCTTCCACAGTGGAGCTTAGATGGCGATCTAGACAGATACTAGGTGAAGAGCTACTAGCTGAAAGATCTAATGTGATCTGAACTGATCTGATACAATGGACTAGGGAGGTCGCCTCTTTATAGCTATGAGGGCGATAGTCGTATCAACATAGTCGGTGGAACCAACTAGTCAACCTAGTCGGTGAAGCCGACCAATCAACCTAGTCGGTGGAACCGACTAGTCATCCATGGAATATTCAAGCAATATTCCCTATACCGTCGCCTCGAGGACTCTCACCCTCGAGCCCCTACCAGGGGAACCGCTGGCCCCCCTGGGACCCCCCAACTGGGGGCCAACTGGCCCCCAGGCCCCAGCAAGAATAAGGGGCTCCCACACAATCACCTTTCTACCATCAATGGTCTCATTGATAGACCTCATATGACATGCAAGCCAGGATCCATCCAGTGTCCCGGGCTCACACATGGCTTCTCCTCATATGGGAGCCTTACAACTTGAGCACCTTGGACCACTGGTGGTTACCAGGAGGGTGGGGCATTGAGCATATCTAACAAAGAATAGTGGCGCCCCCACTTTAAAAGAAGGCCCACTTGAGAAAAAGAAAGATCTGTGCCTACTTTTTGGAGAAAAGCTCTAAATCACAGCTATATATATATATATATATATATATATATATATATATGCCTTTGTACAAATTTAGAAATTAATTTTAGAAAAGTCACCTATTCTAGGCTAAGAAAGCAGGCCCAGCTTTTAGAAAGCACATGCTTTCTGGCTGCCTGGCCTAGTCTATAAATTGCCTCTGTGCTCTCAAGGTTGTTGAGCTATACTCAGTTTGCCCCTTGTGAGCCACTTTGTACTTGGTTTCTCTATTGCAATAAAGATCTTCAGGGGGGGGGGCAGCCTCCTTTCTGGCCCCTAGTGTGGTGTCTTGCTCTTCTCTCTCCCTGACCCCTCTTGCGATTTCAATTCCTGCTCTTTGTTAAAGTTCCCTCTGCTGTCTCGAAGTTTCCAGCCACCAGACGAAGCATATATTGAAGTGCAAATTGCCGCCGAGTGCTGCACTTTGATCTCTGTTGCTGCAATTTGATTTCCAGCCGTATGTTAAGGTCAATTCTGAAGGAGAAATGGCTAGAAGTGATGTGATTAATTGATGAATTGCAGTTGAAGTCCAGACAAGGAGTTCAGTGGTACCAGAGTTCAGCCTCTTTGGTGACAATGATCCAAAGTATAAGCAGATTGAGGAGGGGCAGCAGCAAATTGAGAGGAGAGATTTTCGACGCAAAAGATCCAGGCAATAAGCTCCTGGTTGATCGCAATCCAGTTCAGCTTGCTCCGGCCAATTAGTTCGCCCCAAATTTGTGAATAAAACACGAGCGATTTAACCTGCAAGCAGCCCGAGAATTTTGGTGAAAATTTTGATTCAAGCGTTGCTCACTGTCCTATAACGACAGATTTCAAGCATAGTTCCTTCTGAATTTTGACGGCTTGATTCAGCTTTGTTTGCTGTCCCAAAACAGCAAATCGTTTTGCTAATTCGCTGCCAAAAAGTCCATCATCTTCAAGTTTTTGCAGCTGCCCAAAGTGCAATCCAGATTTAATTATTTCTTTTCCAACGATTTAGTGCTCGCCGGATAAGTTAAGCTAACAGACAGCCCTGTTTTCATCTCTATTCACTTCTGAGCACATCACGGTTTCAAAACATATGGCAGTTCAGCCACTGGACAACCCAGCCAAAGAGGACCTTGACAAAGACTTTGTAAGAGCCTTCAAGAATCCTCAAGCTTCTCGCAATCTCTTGATGCCTAGCACATTTTCCAAGGACAGTCAATACTAGTGATGCCTCTTATTGGCAAGCTTATGATCCATGTTTAGGATTATCTAGATCACGAGGACTTCTTCACTTCGCCATTGGATCAATTTGATGTAGTTTTGGGGATGCCTTGGTTCCATAGGAAGGGTGTGCATCTCACATGCAAGAAAGGACACTTGTTTTAACCCATAGAAACAAGGAGCACCAGATTGTTGCAAAAGCAAGAGTAGAACTATTCCAGCTGTATCTAGCGTTTTTGTCGAAAAATTAATAAATTTGCCAATTTCCACTTGTCTGATCTTTGTTCCACTTGTCTGATCTTTGTTAAAGAAAAAGAGGATGAAAGTTGAGTTTGATACTCCAGATAAAGAGGAATTTCGCTTTCTAGATGCTTTTAAAGTTGTTTTTCAGATTCACTGCTAGGAGAGCTACCTCTAGAGCAGTTAAAGGATCACATCGTTGAGCTCATTCCAAGGAGTGAACAATCCTAACCAGTCACCTTATCGGGTAAGTGCAGACCAGACCGAAGAGATCATGGCTCAAGTACAAGGTTTGCTCTCCAAAGGACTCATCTCACCTAGTCACTCGCCTTTTTGTTCACCGGTGTTGTTTGCTCAAAAGAAGGATGGGTCTCATCGATGTGTGTATTGACTATAGAGCCCTCAGCAAATGATGGTCAAGAACAGGTTGCACATAGAGATGATGTGTTGGATAGATTAAAAGGAAGATCCCCATGATATCCACAAGACAACTTTCAAACGACTTTTGGATTATACGAGTTTCTTGGTCTTTCTTTTGGCTTAACAAATGCTCCTGCCACTCTTAGTACGATGATGGACCACCATTGTGTTCCAAGAACTACGAGACAATAACCTTACATCAATGGAAAAAAAGTGAATTTTTCTTAAATAAAATCTATTATCTTTGACATAATATGTCCAAAGATGTAGTACGGATGGATCCTACAAAGATCAAAGTCATCCAAGAATGGCCCGAGCTAAGAACGTTGCATGATGTACGCAACTTTTTGGGACTTTGTCTCCACTATAGGAGATTCATCAAACGTTTTGCTGATATTGCAGCCCCAATTCACGATTTGACAAAGACGTTTGCAGTTTTCAAATGGGGAGAGCCACAAAGGACAGCTTTCAACACTCTCAAGGAAAAGTTAACCACAGAGCCATTTCTTGTTATTCCTAACTTACACAAACCCGTGATGCATGTCTAGATTGTGTAGGAGCTTCTCTTCATCAAGATGGTCCTGTGCTGGGCTACGAAAGTCGGAGATTGCGAGATGCAAAGCGGCATACGGGGGACATTGAAAAGAGATGTTGGCTGTAAGTCATGCCTTGACTATCTGAAAACACTATCTTTTGGGGGGTGTTTGAGGAGCACATCATACCATGCTTGATGCAACGCAGGTTAGTGGTGTATCAAAGTATCCACAATTTTACAATTGTACCAAGAAGCTTCTCAATTGAGGGCAACTAATTAGAAGCCGAGGGAATGTCACAAATTTGTACTTCTCCCAAGAAATAAAGAGAATCTTTTTATTGACTACGGTCGACTAGAACAAGTTTCACTTTCTTTTCTTTACATTGGTTAATGAGCACTATAGGGATGCCCACAAGTGTGTAGGACCATGCACAATGCTAAATTCCCCACTTTTAAGGGAAAAGCACAAAGACTAGTGGCGCCCCACTTTAAAAGAGGGCCCACTAGAACAAAAACAAGATCTATGCCTACTTTTTGGAGAAAATATCTAAAGCCATCTTTTTGGGAAAGTCGCCTATTCTAGGCTAAGAAAGCAGACCCAGCTTTTAGAAAGCACATGCTTTCTAGCTGCCTGGCCTAGTCTATAAATTGTTTGCCTCTATGCTCTCAAGGTTGTTGAGATCTGTACTCAGATTGCTCACTTGTCAGCCACTTTGTACTTGGTTTTTCTATTGCTATAATGACCTTCGTGGGGCCAGCCCTTATCCCTGGCCCCTAGTGTGGTGTCTTGCTCTTCTCTCTCCCTCACCCCTCTTGCAATTTCAATTCCAGCTCTTTGTTAAAGCTCCCTTTGCTGTCTTGAAGCTTCCAGCCACCAGACGAAGCTTATATTGAAGTATGAACCTGCTGAGTGCTGTAATTTGATCTCTGTTGCTGCAATTTGATTTCCGGTCATCTGTTGAGGTAATTCCGCATGCGAAATAGCTAGAAGTGCTGCAATTCGACTAGTGAAGCTGAGTTGAAGTCTAGACAAGGTTTCAATGCCTCTGGTTGACTTAGCGAAACAACAAGGATACAAGCACAAGGAAATGAAAATAATGTCATGGCTCATGTAAGCAGTGGTCTTAATATGTTCTACAACAGCACTAGAAAACACAACCTGTTATACATACCTATGCATTTGCTTTTGAAAAAGGAACAAAAAGTGATTGAACACTTTCAAACACTTCTTCTACTGCTCTCACAGCATCAATCTGTTGATCAACATAAGATCAACATGTTTAAGCTCCAAGGGGTCGCAGCTTTACACTACTAACAATCCATGTCAAGAAGCACATATAAGTAAAAGCAGCAGGTTACCTTTCGAACCTTTCCAAGAGAATCATAATGCGCAATGACAGGTAGACTGGATTCAACAAAGACTTTAAAACGCTTCCTAATTGTTTCGATGTTGTCATCAACACGACCCTGCAAAGAAAGCGATCAAATTTTAAGACAAGTTTTAAAATCTATATTTCTTAAATCAAATTCTGTAAGCTGCATGTCCACAATGTGTTACTAAAGCTTGCAAAACCAAACAAAGAATGTATGAACGATCATAGTGTTATTGCAAAAGATGGCTTACTTAATCCCACACAATTTCAAAAGTTCTGAATTGCTCGCTGTAATTTATGCGCTCACACATGGAGACACTATATGCTGGGAAACGACTTTCTAGTGAAGCCCAATCGTGAGAGTCGCGTATTTTAGTTCAAATCCTCTAATTAAAAAAAGACACATGAGATGGACTACATTTTGCAGTCGTTTCACACTTAAATTCTCTACACACTCTGGTTAGTAGTGCTCTTTCAAGATGACCCAATGTTTTACATACTTTTGTTTTTCATCATGGTGAGCTTTGTTGAAGAAGTGAAAGGAAAGCATGAAGCTGAACACGGAATGAGAGAATGCATTAGAATGAAGAAGAGTGAGGTCCATATGTAGGCACCTCTACATGAGCCACCAAGCTCCACAATCATCTCCTCAATCAGCTCCTAGAATCTCTCAATCATCCTATGTGGCATCTACCACCACCTAACAATGCTTATGGGCACCTAAATGTGCCTCTAGCACACACACATAGAACCCAAGGTGTGCCTGGGGCATACACCTTGAGATATCCCATCAAACCCCCCCTCAAGGGAATGCCTCAGGCTATGTCAAGGATACATCTAGTCTCATAGTTTCTCATGCCATCTCATGGTGGTCAAGGATAAATCTATGGCTAGGATCTCATGCTAGCAAGGGTTCCCAAGGGTGTGAAGTAAACAAAGGGATACATAAGACCTTCCAATGGTTATCTCCCCTGCATGTACATGCACACAATGTCTGCAGAAGGTACCATGGAGCAAAACACATACACATGGCCTACATCATATGGTGACCAGAGGTGTTTACAAAGAACACAATATTTTATTCCATTCATTTTGGAGGACTATCCAGGCAGAGTACCTTTACTCAACATAAAAGAGAGATCTCGAGCATATATGGAGATGGTTCAAAAAGCATAATCATCATAGGAGGCCTCATCTTGTGGAGGCACATCAACTGAGAGTAAATTGGCAGTTTCTGGTTTTGTAGTTGCTTCCTTTTTTGCTTTACAAAACTTTTCATGGTGATTGTTTTTGCCACAATATTTGCAATGATTGATCTTGAAGCAATCGTTTAAGAGGTGATTAGTCTTCCCACAATGTTTGCAAGGTTGAAACTTGCCCATTTGAGTTTTTATGGCATAGGCTGTGTCATTGCCTCTCCGGAGTTCCTTGTGCCTTTCTTCTTCTTGAAGAGCAGTAATAAGACCTTCAAGAGTAGGATTAGGAAGATTTTTCAATGTGGTAACAACATGATCATAATCTTCAGGCATACTTTTGAGCAATACTGCCATTGCATCATCTGTAGTGATTGGAGAATTGATAGAAGCAAGTTGAGTCATGAGACTCCACATGTGATTGACATGGGCAGCCAAGGGAGTGCCACTAGCCATCTTCAATTCAAAGAAAGCAATCTTAAGTGACAATTTTGAGATGTGAGAGCTAGCACAAAAAACAATATCAAGCTTCTGCCAAGCTTCAAAAGGAGACTCCAAATCAGAAATGTGATGAATATAGTCATCTCCTAAGCCAAGAGCAATAATGCCATAGGCTTTCTCCTCTCTAGCAGGATCTCGTGCCGGGCGTGTAGGAGCTGAGGATTCTCCACCATTAGAGGCTGTTGAAGAAGAACTTGAAGCAGATTTGACAAGCCCCCAGAGGTTTTCCCTCATCAATGCAAACTTAACTTTCATCTGCCATGTGTAAAAGCCTTTACCATTGAACTTATCAATATTCAAGAAGGTAGCCATGAGAGTCTAACCCAAAATGGGCAGTGTCTACTCTCTTACAAGGCTAGAAAGAGTTGAAAAGCTTTGAAGTACAAGCATTTAGTGTAGCAAAGACTTGTAACCAAATTCCATAAAAATCATAATGGAAATGAAACTTCAACTTGCATGCTTTATAGAGGTGGCTAAATGAAAGTATTCCAAGCAAATCCAAGTATAGCAACCTCAAGGAAAGTTGTAGCCACAATTGTACTGATGCTATTCAACACTTTAAAACATCAGAAATGCTAAAGTAGCATCTAATGTAGCACCAAACTCACAACATTGTCAAAACTGTCCAAAACAGAGGCCTGATCTTGGAGGGCTTGTATCTCACTCTTCAAAGCAAAGAAAAGAGGGCTTTCTAGGTAGAAATAAAGCTGGTATACCAAAGAAGAGCCACTCAAGAAGAGAGGCGAAATGCCGTGTCATGTCGCCACAGCCAGCAGCTTAAATGTCGACTGGTTTTTTGTCTGTTTCTCCCTCCCTGGTAGACCATTTCACTTCAAATCTGGACAAGGGCTAGCTCATGCTGTTGTGCAAGCGTGGCTCAAAGGAATTTCGGAATGGCTGCTCCAACAAGTCGTATTGCACGAGATAGCGTTAGGAAGAAGGCGGCTGTTGCGCGGGTCTGTAGGCACCATTGTCTAATTCCTCTGACGTGGAAGGTCGCCCATATGAAGGGTCTCTCCAGCCAAAAGGACCCTGGGAATGGTTGCTTCTAGGTAGAGAACTCAGCCCTCCAAGTGTTTGGGCAGAAAGGGGCAAAATGGAGAGGAAGGTGAAGAAGAAGAAGATGACATGGCATAAATGGACTCAAGGAGGGTCATAGTGCTCAGATACCATGTTGAAGAAGTGAAAGAAAAGCATGAAGCTGAACACGAAATGAGAGAATGCATTAGAATGAAGAAGGGTGAGGTCCATATGTAGGCACCTCTACATGAGTCACCAAGCTCCACAATCATCTCCTCAATCAACTCCTAGAATCTCTCAATCATCCTATGTGGCATCTACCACCACCTAACAGTGCTTATGGGCACCTAACTGTGCCTCTAGCACACACACATAGAACCCAAGGTGTGCCTGGGGCATACACCTTGAGATATCCCATCAAGCTTTTGTACTAGGCATGAAGTCAAGTTTCTCTGCATAAATTATGCATAAATTCTAAGTCCAGAAGAAGGTCAAAGCAAAATCACAAACAGGATATCTCCGAATTCTCCCTCTCTAGCCCTCAAAACCCAATTGGCTTTGGAATCCAAGGTCTTCATATAAAACAGAGACTCCATTAGACATAAGTGGAAATAGAGTCCCGGTTAGAGAGTTCTCGTCCTTTTTCCACTGCTCTGAGCAATTTTGGCATTGTTTGTCTCCACATGAGTCACATCTAACATCCATAAGCTCCTCATCATCATCTAACAGCTCAATGATCATGCTGAACTTGGCTGTCCCAATGCTGCTCATCTTGCATACTTGCATGTGCTCAAGGGTCCATTTATCACGACAGCCAAATTCTTTTCAGAGCTTATTGATTGCCTAAACTCAACAGCCAAATTGAATAACATTCGGGTGTTCATAGCTTTGGCAGCACAACATCAGTGGCCCATCCATCAAAGGAATTTGACAAGCAAGATTGTTAAGACACATACGACCTTACACATAAAAGATGCTTTAGACATGAGTATTTAAAGACTTTTAAAAAAAGACGTCTACAAAATAAGACACTTTAGAAACGTTTTTTAAAATACACAAACATATTATATATAACTCCTTGCCTAGAGATTTCATGTCTCTCTCCCCTTCTTATGAAAACCAATTAAATACAATCTACTTATATATGCATAATGAAAGTTTATAACATCAAGAATTTAGTTTTGAGTTTGATAATCTCTCTCTCTCTCTCTCTCTCTCTCTCTCTCTCTCTCTGTGTGCATACCCCATCCGTACCTCTCCATACCTATATCTGTACCTCTCCGTACAACCCGTTAGCAACTCTCCACCCGTCATCCCTTTGCCTCAGCCGACATTTACCTCGGCTAGCAACCCAAACACACTAACCCTAACCTTGAGTTCGGCTAAACCCCCAACCTAACCCGGGAGTTAGGTTAAGCTAGGGGGTTCAATAGATAGCCACTTATGGATTGGCCTACCCTCAACTCCTTCAACCTCCATCAGGACTCGGTACTCTACAGTTGCAGCCATGACACCCTCTCCATATGCACGGAATTACCAACAAGAAGGCTCAAAATGACCCATCCTTCGGCAACAAGATCAGATTTTTGAAGGATTGGAACTGGCAGAAGTAAAGGCTCGACTTCACATTCTCAAAGGGCCTGGTAAGTAGGCAGTAATTGATGAGGATGTACAATCTTGTAAGGCTTCCCCCCTACCCCACAGCTAGTCTCTACAGTCAAAGATCTTGTTCACATTGAAGTACAAACTACTAAGAAGGAAGTGACTGTGGAAGTGGACACCAAAGCAAGTAAGTCTGATATTCAAGCAGAGATTAAAGAACACGAAGCTAGATGTGATAATGCACTGAAGATTATAATAGGGGGACTCCCAGAAGATTGGTACAAAGAGGAGGACACAGTGTGTGAAATATTGACAAAGATCAGAGCAAGCTTGCCCAACATTGAATGGGTAGATGATGATGAGCAAGATGATGACGACTCCAGGCCAACTTCTATTATGCACTATAAAGGTCATGCAATCATTACACTGAAGTCAAAAGATATGTGGATCAAGCTTCTTCGACATTCTTACAAGTTGAAGGGTACCAAAGCATGGATAGCAGAGGAGCTTACACAAGCTCAACTCAAGAATAAGGTAACTGAATTAGCTAAAGTCAAGCTTCCAGAAAGGATGGAAAATGGGCAGTTTACAGTTAAGGCACAGCCATTAAAACCAAAAGACTCTCTACCTTAAATTGATGTATGGCTGTTTTACTCTTTCAGACTATTATGTAGGTACTCTAAACAATGGGGGTTGCGTTTGCACTCCTTGGGAGCTGCCATGAGCCCTCCCTAAAGCAGATGTACTGGAGGGTTTCTTGCTGTCCCATAGATCTTTTTGGTCTCCACTGGACGTTAATAGACTCTCTCTCTCTCTCTCTCTCTCTCTCTCTCTCTCTCTCTCTCTCTGCGATGCCTGAAGTGACTGTATATGCAGCCCATCGTGTAGGGAAAGCACAAGAGGACAAACCCAATAAAAGGACTATTGTGTGCACTGTAGCAGATCCACGGAAAAGGGAGATTATCCTGGATAGTAGTAAAGTGTATCTTAAAGGCACACCTTTCTATGTCAGTGAAGACCGCACCCCAAAACAGCAGGAAGTGCGAAGAAAGCAATACACGGAAAGACTAATGAGACAAGGAAAGCTGCCCCAAACACAAGATGGGGATCAAAATGTGAAATAGGGGCTCACAACCCATGAGACACACAAATGCTTACAAGTCATGTTTTGGAATTGTAGGGGCTTCCCTTGGCATAAAGGGATAAGCATAAATGCCTTCATTCACGATGCAGACATCATCCTTTTAGGAGAAACCTGGGAAAGTGAAACATGCAGGATCCCAGAGATACCGGGATATGTGGTGCACTCAATATACCAACGGCAAGTAGGGAAAAGAGGGCAAGGAGGTGTTGCATGCATGATACAGGAACACATGGCAGAAAAAGTCAGCCTTCATAAAGTGGACAAATACAAAAGATAATGTGGCTGAAAATAGAACTTGGCAAATGCCCTGTCTTTCTTGCAGGTTGCTACATACCTCACCATGAGTCACCCTTTTACAGTAGACACGGAGTGGACCCTAGTGCTGCGTTTGAAGCACTATATCTTGATGTGGCTGAACTCAGAGAAAAGAGCCAAGTCATAGTGCTGGGAGACCTTAACGCAAGAATTAATCAACTACAGTTTCAGCCCATTACGCATGATGAAATGGATAAAGAAGTAGTCACAGAAATGACATCATGTGGCAGAGAGGATCCGAGGACAACACCATCAACACACAAGGCAGAGCACTCCGATGCATGATTAATGGGCTGCATATACTAGTCTTGAATGGAATGCAATTACTCCCTAACACCCACAAGATGATGTGTCTCTTAGCTGGCGGAGGACAGAGTGTACTAGATTATGCCTAGGTACATTGGTTTCTTAGCTTAGCCATATGATTGAACAATCCATTATAACAAAATTAGGGACTAAGAGAGTGCTGAATTTTGGGGATGACAATTTAAAATCCTCAACTGGATTCGCCATTTTGAGCTATATTTTTCCCATCAAGATAAGACCAACCATCTCTTGCCACACTGCATCTACAAAAGGATGCTTTAATGTGGTGGTCCTTATCACAAATGAGAAAAGAGCCTATTCTTCAATGGTCCAAATTTGTTGAATAACTTAAGGCCAATTTCATGCCTCCGATTCATGAAGAAGAATTCACCTTTCGCTAGGAAAGGTTCACGCAATTCGATAATGAGAATAACGCTGAATTTACAGCTAGGTTCTAGAAACTCTCTTTAGAGTTACCTGAGAAGAGCGAAGATGATAGAAGGAAGAAGTATTTAGCAGCCCTAACCCCGAAAGTGAGATATGAGATTGAGATGTTCAACCCAACCACCTTGAAAGACCTCACTATATTCGCTGAGATTGCTGAGAGGAAATTAAATCCACATAAACCCTTCAACAAAGGAAATGAGAAAGCTATTGTACAAAATGTTAACAGTCAATCACGTCCTGGATGGATACCATTTCCTTCCATGACTGACGATGAGAAGAAAAAGCTAATTAAGGAGGGTAAATGTTTCGGATGTAAGAAACATAAGCCAAGGCATCCATGGCATAAATGTCCTACTCTATTAGCCAAAATTGCCAAAACAAATTCTGTAAAAGGAAACGGCAAAGCATCCAAGCAGGAGGGTGAGGCTTCTACCTCCTCATCCCAAGACTCTACGGTGAACATGAAACCAAGAGTAAATGCTATCCATTCAGCTAGCACTCGTGTATGGATGTGTGAACTGAATAGAGTGGACATACTCATTGTAGAGTATAGACGGAGAAAAATCCGTGTAGAGCGTCTGATAGGAGGAATAGGACTGAAATAGAAGAGTTGAAAAAAGAGATTGAAGGTCTATAGTTTCTATAGACTAAGTAGTTCTCCATCGCAAAATCATCTATAGCCAAAGTCTATCTAGTTCAATAACACATTTGGGTGAGAGAATCATTTTAATACTGACTGGTTTGTTGAGAATACGTTTCAGCTTATTGAGCAAGTTACTAAAAAGAGATTTCAGCAGCTTGGTATTCAGAAGAGAATTCTGAGTATGAAGAGATATTGAAGAAGCAATGCAGTGGTACTTCTACATTTTGAATATTCAACATCAAGAGGAATCAAAACTTGAAGATGGGATTTAAGTTTTGATTTAGAAGAGATCATGTACTGCCAAGAGAAGAATGTTTGCAGATTATGAAGAGGAGATGCAAATGCAGAAGTAAAAGAGAAGCATACGCAAGAGAGGATCCAGAAGAGGACTTCTGTCCATTCAAGCAAGAGGGAGTGTCATGACGAGAAATCACTAATCTGTGATTAGTAGACATTGAAAACATTATTATATATTATACGCCAATGCTGTAACATGTACTTGTATTTATGATGGACACCGACCGATTTGTTATGACGGTGGATCATCTGAGTAGATAGGACTAGTCAAGCTAGAGCCACTGCCTAAGACGGCATCGAATTTGGACATGTGATCCTTATTTTATTAATAAAAATGCGCACACACGTGTCTAGGTCCTAAGGGCAATAGGAAGGATAGGGTGCATTAAATTGTTTTGTTCTTTAAGTTCCCATCTAATTTTCAATTAATATGGTTTCACTCTTAAGGTCAAAGCTCGAGCAGCCCTAGTCTGGAAAAAAAATGTCTGAACAACTCAGATAGCTTGCAAATTGTTCAAAGGTGAGAAAGGAAAGGCAGCAGCTGACAAAACAAAAGATAAATATAGCATGCATGCTGCACCTCATTTCTTCCTAGAAGGCGCTTCTCCATTTCTTCTTCAGGGCAATCAAAGAACAAAATGAACTCAGGCTTGATTCCAGTCTGCAAGACAAAGAGGAACAATGGTCAAAGCAGAAACAGATTTCATTGCAAAAAAAAGGGCTGAGTGAAGACAAATTCCTTACAACGAGCTCAAAAGCAGCTCGATTTTCATCATTTCTCGGGAAGCCATCAATCAAAAACTTGTTGTTGCCACTCTTTAGCATTGCATTCTGAAGGAGCTTAACAGTCACTTCAGATGGCACAATTTTCCCTTCCTTGATCATATTCTGTATCATGGTTCTGCAAGGTTGCAGCACAAAATTTTGCACCAAGACTGTTCAAAGATATCCTCGACCTGAAATGTATTAGAAAACACTATATAAAGACAAAATGATTTACCCATTTTCACTGCCTGAGTTGATCTCAGCTCGCAAGAGATCTCCAGCACTCAAATGAGTGAATCCAAAATGTTGCACTATCAATGCACATTGAGTACCCTTGCCACTGCCCGGGCCCCCTGAATGCACATGAGAGTAAATTACAAAACTGGTAACCATGTTATCCAGTATATTAACCAAAATGAGGCCATCCATTGTGTAAGTTATTGGTAATACAAGAATGCTAGCAAGATTTATTTCTGACTATTGACTATGGTCAATGCCAGTTTAATACAATGACACGTACTCACCAAGAACAAAGATTACTGTCGGCATCTGCAAGTCAGAGAACTTATATCCATTCCCATTGGCTTTCTGCACGACCACATCATGTAAGAAAGAAACTTGAGAACCCTCAAACACAGAAAAAACTTCAAATCAAGTTTACCTCCTCCACCACCACGGACTCAGCTATTGCTGAAGCCATCTGCTTGACGACAGTAGACGCCCACCACCTCCTTAAAAGAAACTGCAAGCAATTTTAAGAAAAACCAAGGAATTGAGAAAAGAGACGTATTTTGGTTTCTTGATCTATCTAATATGCACTCAATAATTTATATCCTGTTGTAAGCTAGATCACCGTAACTCTCTCTCTCTCTCTCTCTCTCCCCCCTCAAAAAACCTATAAAGGCACCTGAGCAGTGGAAAGAAATCCCCAATTCTTCAGGATTCGATAAGTATCAACTCTTTCAACACCTGCTGCCCCTTCTAACTGCATCATATTAAGTAGAGAGAATCCAGATTCAAGATTAAATGAGTTGCAGGGACGACTATTCCAAGATTGGATAAGAACTATCGTAAACGTGTTGCTTCCAAAGGGATGCGGGCAGAATCAAGCAGATCTTTCGCATCAGGCGTGCACGAGGAAACTAAACGCTAATTGTATGTCGGCAAGCTTATATCTGTTACTCAAAGATACATTGCAAGCCAGATCGAGCGCGCATGTTTTTCGATCCCCCCATCCCTACCTATCTCTTCGCTTCCCGGGCTCCGCGCAGCACGTTTATTCTGAAAAGAGCATCGATTGAGTGGAGAACACAACAAAAGTTCCGATGCGATCGAGAATATAGGCATCACAGACGGAACTCCGCAGCATTGATAACTGCCATTTCTAAAGCTATGTTGCAACAGATCGCTAGTTACGATCGCGCTAATTTCCGATTTAATGGAAGCATTTGCGGAGAATAACTCATTCAAACAAAAAACAAAGGAAAAAGAATGGACACCAGCTGAGATGCGAAGCGGGGGCAATATCTGCGCGCGAGGGAAGCAAGGAGTTGTCGGGATGCAAAGTGAGCACGCGAGAAGATCATGCTCCGTTTAGGGGGGTCTCCATTAGAAGGAGTTGGCTATAGCGATGGAGAGGTGTAGGGAAGAGGGGTCTTTGGCTATGGCGATGGCGAAAGAGCTGGTTGAGAAGGTTGAGAGTAGTTGTTGTTGCCTAGTGTTTTACTTACAATAGCTTCAATTCCTCAACGAATAAAATGAGTCCCCTGAAAGGTTCCCAACCCGACTACCCCAATCCCTCGTGTAAGGGTGACCACACTTGGGCGGATCCGGGTGGTGTGAACCCAGCCTTAACCGTTAATGAAATAATGGGAAATTCTGAACATGGGAAAAAGTAATATTTCCCACCATTTCTATGATGTGGATATCTTTGCATATCATAAGGAGAAGGCCCACACTCTTTTCCCACAAATACACCAAGGTCAGATGCTCGGGGAAAGGCATGAAATTACAACCTGCCACCTACGATGAATTTCCCACCAAATTCTTTAAAAACCCCTTTCAGCACATGCGAAATGCAATTTCCCACAAAACCCCTCCCATGTCATAAGGCCTTCAGAAGCAAAATTGAGTGGTCCCCATGCACTAGCTATTCAAAGTAATATCAGAGCGTTTGAGCCAACAATGACAACTTTACCAAGGACGAGATTTTTGACAATTTGAGGGGTTCTATGGCATGGATTCGAGCAGGCCTCTTGCAACTAGACAAGTAGATTGGAATTCTCCTATGTTAGCTACAATGGATCGTCAGATACTCATATTCGAAGCATGCCAATCAATAGGAGACAAGGCTTGATTCTTCTCATCCTAAAGTGAAAACTCGGCCAACAAGACTAGCTTTAACCTTCTCTCTCCCTATTTTAATGATTGACCTAGGTTTGCATTTTGGTCTTTCTTTTTTAATGGATTGACCACCCCTTTTAATAGGCTCTTTCTTTCTTTTTGGAGGGTATTGCCTCTAGCTCTTTCTTTTTATCTTATTGACCTATGTAGGAGTCTATGTTACTTATTTTTTGGAGTCAAAGTATCATATTTTGAAGTGCATCTTTTTCCTCTTACCAATTGATGAAAGGTTTTGGTGGCTTTGTAACCTTTTGTCGTCGTGTGCCTCCCTCTACCCATTGGACTATTGTCTACTATCTAACATTTTGTTTTATTGCCACGTGCAACGTGCTTTCGTGCATGCAACCAATTGTGGTCCAAGTTCGTGGTTGTGATTTAGCGTGTCAAAAGGGCCCAAGGGTGTGGCAACTTTACAACAAGGATGAAGGCACACCATCCTATGCTCCATGTATGTGAGCAAGCTTTTGATAGCATCCACATGGACACAACCTAGGCAAATGTGCATATACTCAAAACTGCCATGCACATCTTGTGAACCTTTTTCCACCTCCAAAGCAATTGCAAATCACATCACCCTCCCCCTCCTCCTCCCCCATAAATGGTGTCAATTAACAAAGACATGTAGCGTAGCCATCTTGTTTGGTTGGGGTGCCATGATCAACACAAATCAAGTCAATTTTTTGCAAAGTTTGTGGATTTATTGAAATTTAGTGATTACTATATTAGGCAAAGTTAGCACGGTTTGTTAATCTCCTATTAATCTATTTATACCTCGTGCTTTTTTCTTACTCTTGTACTCTTTCCATTATGTCCCCACAACCTCCAAAAGACTCAAACCTTTTAAAAGGATATTGAATATGGAGGAAAAGGATTTGCTTGGCCAAGACAATATTGAATTCGAGTGACTTACCACCGTGGTGAACTTTGAAAATGCTTGGCATGACAACCTTTGTTGCCCCTCCTAAGCAAGCCATAGCAAGGTGCATACCATACCGAGTCTCCCCCCTTTCCCAAACAAGACGTAGCAAGATATGAGGTTATGTAGGACCTAAATTTTTGCTAGCTCGTTAATTGTGATTGTGATTGTCACGATCAAGGTCATTAAGTTTAAATTTTTTAAAGGCTTATGGTTATACTTTCTTATTGAGCCATTAGAAAGTTTTTTTTTGAGAGGCTTATGGTTATACTTTCTTATTGAGCCATTAAAAGGTTTCTTTTATATTACTCAATTCTTTATGCTATCAATTTTGGTTTTCAATTGTTATCTTCTAAGAGAGGGAGTAGCAAAAGGAAATAGGGTGTTGGCAACTAGAGGATGCTAGGCTTATTTTAGAGGAAGGGATAGGGGAATAGGAGTTAGACCTTTTGTCACCTAAAAACACCAAGCTATCTATCTAGGAACAAGCAAATGCAACTCCCCAAATATTAATTTAGTCCCCTCCCTTATTCACAAATATTGCCTTTCCAACTAGTAGCTCAAATGTGATAAGCTTCAAATGTTGAAAGGGGATCTTTGCAAGTTTACCCAACAAACTTTAAATGATAGATGATCTTCCCACTAGAAATAGTCTCTAAGATTATGACATTTAATGATGGCTTTTAGGCTTTGTTTGATGATGCCAAGGTACATTCCACATGGAAGATAGTTGGTTGAGTCTTAAAAAAATGAAGGAATCACTTTTTTATAAAGGTAATACTCTTTTCTTTAAATTTTGGAATCAAGGTTCCATCAGGGAGGCAATAAACTCTTTAATCCCATTATGGATGAATTTTTTGAAGTAAGCAAAGGTAATTGCAACAAGAATTGATTCCTTTGATCCTCTTGAGAACCAGTTGATAAGGGCATTAAATCTACATCTTAGTGACCTTTATATAGAAAAAAGTATTGAGGATCAGCTAGACCATGGTCTAGCCACATGATTTTTTTCCCGTCATTTGGCAAAAGGTATAAAGAAGTCATGGTCATCTGTCATCATGCTCATACACTTATTTCCATGTTTATTTTGGGAAAACTTAATTTTGTGCAAAAATTAACTAGCCATCAATGGCCCGTTGCAACACTTTTCGTTTGCTTTTAGTTGTGTTCTACATATCTCCAAGGACCAAACCACAAGTCAATGAAAATAGGAGTCTTGTAAAAATGTTTCAAACTCTCGATCAACACAAAAACTAAGAAAATGAATAAAAATGTTAGGTGAGGATCTTTCACATATTTCCTTTAACGCTTGTAGTCGTATTGATCTTCATAGTTCATTAGATGCTAGATGGCTAAGGCTGGATAGCTTCTCACCAACTTTTGTTAACAATCAAGAAGTAAAAGCCACTGGAGATGCTCTTCATAATAGCTTTTCCAGAGTTGACAAGAGGAAAGTGTGGTTCTCCTCTCTTCATAAAGAAGGTAAAGGAAGTACAACTGTTAGCATTCTGAATGCATATGCTTATCGGGTAAGGAACTCCTTCAAGAAAACTAATGGTAGGTGGGTTGTAGCAAATATCCACCTTAAGACAAATGATTTCATCATCATTTTTGTATACTCTCCACCTCCTATAACGCATAAATATATTTAGGAAACTGTGGTAGTTGTTGGGCATGATGTCCTTTTTGTGAGTGATTTCAGTATGGTCGAAGACAATCAAGACAGATGGATAGTCAAAGGTCCTAAACTTATTGCTTGGGAGTTGCTTTACAAGTAGTTAATTCTAGCAATTCTAGGGCATTTCCTTACTCTAATAGGTAGCTTGGAAATTGCATAAGGGATGTTGTACTAGATATAGTTGATGTTGCAATAGTTGTATGTGGTTGAAGACAATGTCCTTTTGGTGGGTGATTTCAAAATGGTTGAGGACAAACAAAGATAGATGGCTAGGGATGGGGATTGTTCTTAGTTGTCATGAATTGATTACTTTGAGGTCACTTAAGGAACACATGCAACTAATCAAATCTAGCAAGTCGAGGGAGTTTCCTTGGTCTAATAGGTAGCTTGGAGATTGCAAAAGGGACGATAGAATAGATAGAGTCTGTCACCCACATTTTTATATGGGAAAATGCTTCAAAGGTCACAATAAGAGTTATTCATCTCTCATTATTTTAGATCACAAATTTATGCTAGTTGTATTTGATTTGGGTGAAGGAAGCATCCTTTCTTGCAATTTTTGCCATAGTAATAAACATTTTGCCAAAATCATAGTTGTCAAAATACAAAAGAAGATGAGGACATGGATTAGACCTAAGCAAAAGGATTTCATCAAAGCAAACATCTTTTGGTGGTCATCATAAATTTATGGGAAGAATGTGATTATGCTAAAGAGACACATCAAGATATTTGCTTCTTTTGATACGGCTTATGGCAAGTTGGACTAGAACTTATTAATTTAGTTCCTTAAAATTTCAGGTTTAGGACCTACCTTCATTGGTTTTATGGAACTTATTTTCAATCCATTCTCCGAAGGATATGTAAATGGAGAGACAATTGAATCCTTTTATTCTTCTTTAGTACTACCTTCACTAGTTGTATCCAACTTCTTCTTTCCAATGCATGTACAAATTGAGAGATGATTGAATCATTTTCTCTTAAAGAACTATAAACAAGGATGCCTTATTTCTCCCTTGATATTTGTCATAGTTGCAGATGCTCTTAGATGGCTGATTGAAAGTGAAATAAGGACTAGGAATCTTAGAGAAATTGATAATCTTGATGGCAAGCAACTAGTCAATTAGCATTTTGTAGATGACACTAATTTGACTCTGAGTAACACTATGCAACACATCTTTATAACACTAGATTACTTGAAGATCTTCTACAAGGCTTCATCAATTTAAAACCTTCCCTTTACTCTCTAGTGACTAACCACTTTGAGAGCTCATGGTTGCGATGAAATTGAAGAAAGGATAGCATTGATACCCTTGGGAATATCTATGGGGTTTGAAAAAATATGGGACTAGTTTTGGGAATTGTTTTTTTTTTAAATCTTAAAAGATGGAAAAGATTTCATATAAATCTTACTGGTATGAGAATGGTAGAATTTTAAGCAAATCTTGGTGGTAAGAAAATGATAATTTATCATTGCATTTTACTTTAATAATACATTTGACTTGACTCTTTAGTTCCCTTCCTAGAAGGGACTCAATCAATTTATTAAGCTTTGCAAAGCTTTTCTATGGGGACCATGCACTAGCAAGAGAAAATTATCTTTGGTTAGATGATCCTTTTCCACAATGGTTAAAGAAGATGGAGGCTTAGGGGTGTTGACATTCAAAATGTTGTGAAATCTTTATCAGTCTAGATCATCAAAGCTACCACCTATAAGGATGAAATGTGGGCCCAACTCTTGTTAATAAAATTTAAAGTGGTTAGAGCAATTAGAGAATCCAAGTGGAAACATTATCCTCACCACTTTATTTTGTTTTACTATGAACCTTGCTTCCCAAAAGCAAATACTTAATGGAGATCCATGTGGTTTGTGTTTGAGGCAATAAAGCACATACAATCTATAGTGACAAGGACAATTTCATGGCTCTTGATTCAACATGGTTTTCTAAATTTTTCAAGAGCATCTGTTTAAATAATGACGAAAGTTTGCATGGAAGTTTTTCGAAAAGGTATGCAAACATGGAAGCAACTATGGAAACATGCAGATATCAGATGGAAAACTTGGCCTAAAATAAGGATAGAATTAAAATTATCCAACAATAACAAATATCTTATACTCACATCGGAATTGTGGAAAGCCAACTATCTTGGAAAGGAGGACATCATCCTTTCTATTACAAAGAATTTAGCTAGCTTAGCAATAACTCTCTTCTTCCTATCCCTACACCCAAGATTGACTTTGAGGAACTTATATGGGTACTCAACCATAGGTGGAAGACGAGTAAGTCTTTTCTCATCTGGTAGAGAAGAGTCAACCTTATTTGGGATAGTCAAATTCTTTAAAAAATAAAAGGTACCAATGTGGGCAAAGCAATCTATGCTAATGTTTGAAGGTTGTTGTAAATAGGTAAATTTGATGGGACTTGAGAAAGGTGCATACAGTTTGTAGAATATGTCTTCATTCTTTTTGTGGCATGTTCTACTAGGAAAGTATCAATATTAATGCATATGCTTATAGGGGCAACATTGAACTAGACTATAATTTTGCTTAGAGATGCATGCAAGCTCAATAGAGGCATGTGGTCATGAATCAAAGCCCATGCTTTATGGCACGTTTAGATTTCTAGGAGTGCTTTTTTCTTTAATGAATCTATTTTCTATTATGGTTGTCTAGAAGAGAGAAACCACACAAATCTCCAAAGAAGACCAAGGAGTTGATCGAATTGGACAAATAACACCAAGAAGTTGATCCAATTAGACGAAGATTTCCATATGTAAATTCTCTCCTTATTGGGTGTTGCTAGGTGTTGATTGTTAATAGCTAAATGATTTCTATGAGTGAAGCTGAACACTAAATGTTTTGGTCATCAAATGGGTCTCCTCCTTATATGGTTCCTTTATTCAAGAAGTTCAAGCTAGGCACAATGGCTTTGAGTTAGCTAGATAGTTTTTTTAGAATGATTTTCTTGAGCAAGTGATTTCTTGAGCGAAATTGCACAATTTTCTCAATATGTGTGCATATTTGTACATTGATGGTAGATAAAGCTATGTCTTTATTACAATCAAAAATTTTGAGAAGGGGGGGGGGGTCACTATTTGAACACCCTATACCTTAAATGGGTCAAGGGGTATAAATAATACCCCTCATTTAAAAATTCTTTAAAGTGACCCCTTTCTTTATAGAAACTAATGATTTTTACAATAGCCCAATTAAAAGACCCCTTTAGTAAAGTAAATTTCTTTGTTTTTTGGGGGGGTAAATTTTTGTTGTTTAAAGACCCTTTTGTTGAACCCACATGCTAATATTTACATATGATGAGTGACCCCCTGAGTGGATTCTCCTCGAATATTCACAGTGTAAAACTCCCTGCATCTCGTGCATCCAACAAAAAGGGGTTCTAGGTACCTTATGTATATATATTTTATGTAACTCCACAAGAAGGTAAAACCCATTTTGTTGAACTCACAATAAATCTTACATGTTTTTGAGTGACCTCCCAGGTCAAAAAATTGCTCGCTCAATATGTTTTTTCCTAAAGAAAGAAACATCTCCCCTAGCCCAAAGAAAATGTCCTATCAAGAATATATAATGCTAACTAGAAGTCATATCATTCCCTCATGCAAAGTTTAGCACTAGCTGTACATCCTTGCCATCTACAATAACTTTCATCGCATGGATGGCTACTCATTTGTCATAAGAAAGGCACATGAGGAAGGACTCTATAGTAGTTTGTAGAGGTAGAAATGCCTACATTGTAATCTAGGGATTGAATGTTAGAAGAAGCATGACAAAGGATTTTGATTGAGGTCCTACACAAGCTCACACACCACCCTTGCGAATTGGCCTTTGGTATGAGGAGCTCCATAGTGTTTTGGGCCCTTTAAATACCTAGGCCAATGCTAGGGCATTTTGTTTGGCATCTAGAGTTTCCTACTTTTTGTTTGGCATCTAGAGTTTTCTACTTTTTGTTTGGCATCATCCTAAATGAACCATGTACTTAAGGCTATGGCTTTTCGTTTAGCATCTAGAGTTGCCTACTCGTAGGTTTTCTAAATAACTTATTGAGTATAACATTTAAGGCAAAAAAATCAACGACCTAAATGTTGACATTTGTTAAAGCATCATGACAAATAGGAAAATTTCCAATAGCGTAAAAGGAGAAATGACTGTTCAAAAATATATTAGTTTATTCTCAAATCCAATTGTGGATTAAAATGATTGTTTTTCATGTTACAAGGGAATGCTACAAGACAATAAAAACTACATACTTGGAAAGAGCTTTCCATTGAAGATAGGGCCAAGCATAGCCAATTTTCTTTCAAGATTTGTCATGCTACTCCCTACATAATTAATGCATTTATCATACTAAAAACTAAACCCCCTACATAACACCTTGTAGAATGTAATGGAAATTTGATATCTGGTATGGATGACATAGAATAATTCAAGATCAAAAGATTGAAAGAGTCAACAATGTTCTCATGAAAAGGGATCTCTGATTCAATATCAAATGAAAGAATCTAAAATATTTCAATGTCTAAGCAAACAATTATATTTGGTGGCTTGCAACTTTTTGGATTCCAAAAGAAGACCACAATGTCCTCAGTTGGGTCTTTTCAAAGTGCAACACATCCATCATTATCAAAGATCAAATTCAAAGTCAATAAATATTTATAAAGAATATATGGCATAGAATGGCATTTAGCGAGATACTCAAAGGCATTGAAGGTCTTGAAAGAGTGTCAACGTGGTCCAAGTATGAGATACTATCCCTCATTTTGTACGACAGAGAAAGAGCACAATTGAAAGGAAAAATTGCAAATGGAAAAACAAACTTCTATGCTATAATTTCAACTAGCACAATCAAGAAACATTGATAATAAGAAATTGGAAGTCTAGTTTCTATTCTAAAACTATCAAAGCATTCTTGCATACTCCATGAAAAATTGGGAACTAGAGCCCTTACATTTGCATGTGTGCCATACATATGAGATCCAAGTTGAAGAGAACTCAAAGGATCATACCAGAAACCAATCTCCCTTCATGGTAATTTGTAGAAATGTAGTAGAAATTTGATATATGTTATAAATGAGATAGAAATAATCCAAAGAGTCAAAAGATTGAAAGAGACATCATTGTTCTCATGAAAAGGGATCTTTAATCTTATATCAATGAAAATTATCTATAATATTTCATTGTGCAATCATAGAATAATAGTTGGTGGCTTGTAGACCTTTGGTTTCAAAAAGAAGACCACGATGTCCTCAGTTGGTCATTTCAAAGTGTAATATTCCATGGTTATCAAAGATCAAATTTGAAGACAAAAAGTATTTATTAAAAATAGCATTTTCACATGAAGGATATCTTCATCACTATCACCTGTGATGATCAAATCATCAACATAAATGACAAGCAACATAATACATTTCTCTGTTTTTCTCACATAAAGTGAGAAATCTGCCTTGGAAATTTGAAAGCCAATAGCATCAACCAATTTCAACCTAGGGGGATCAAAGGTGATGACTAAGTCCTAGCTGCTCTATAAACTCCCTAGTAAATTAAGCAAATAGGAGGAATTCCCACCTCACTAGTCATGCATAGAGCACCCACTTGTGTCAAGCACCACAAATAAATTGCACAAATAAAACCCCCAAGAGATACTTGCTTTGGTCCACACACACAACACCCTCATCACAAAAACAATAATATGCATGAGCCACTCACAAAAGAAACATGCATTGTTGGCACTATCAAAATGGGACCTAATTCATGTGTGAAATGCCCAGCTCACTAAGATGGAGAAAAGGTCTACAATGCCATTGACAAAGTGACACCAAGCTGAATGGCCCAAAGCTTAACCTTTTTAGCCCTCCCCAAAATCACTAACCTAAAGAAGGACAAGATCCAGGATCACTAACCCAAAGGTTAACACCAAAACAACCACAGTTGGTGGTTTTGGATAGTGATAGTGATAGTGATGAGCAAATAGATGCAACATGCGATAGAACATGGGGACCACAGAGTCAGGAGAACTAGTGGCACAGCCATCGACTATGCAAGATGCAATCACAGAACAGCTTGATGCCCGAACCAACAAAGAGCTAACAACAAAGGGAACAATACAACTTGTATGGCCATGTGTCTCAACATTCACCATGTCAGCCAATGTTC
This sequence comes from Dipteris shenzhenensis, assembly GCF_047967505.1. Lineage (NCBI taxonomy): Eukaryota > Viridiplantae > Streptophyta > Polypodiopsida > Gleicheniales > Dipteridaceae > Dipteris > Dipteris shenzhenensis. Next base: position 44,754,735 of record NC_141625.1, read on the forward strand.
GCTTTGCAGCTAGATGCTACGTAATCAATCTCCCATTTTTCAAATAGTTGCTGAGCAGTAACTATTGTTAGGGGGTTGAAATCCTTATGCTGGGTTTTGATCGTTCTTTGGCATACATCATATTGTTTGACATAGTCGTAAGCATTTTCCCAAAGGGTTGGCCACCAATATTCTGCTAAGAGGATGTTTCTTGTTGTTGCTTCCTCTAAAGTGTCCTCTTGCTATGCCTTAATGAACTTATCTTATGATTGGCATGATTTCATGCGGCATAACACATCTTCTGAGAATCTGATCATTGCCCATCTGTATAGCTGACCTGTAATTAGTTGGTAGGGGGCAGCTTTTAGAATTAGGGGTCCGGTTTGTGCAAGCTCCCTTATATTGGAGAAGCATGTGTTTGCATCATGGCCTGCAACATTGCAAATGGCACACCATAACCTTAGGGGTTGGAGACCACACTTCTAGTGGGTTGAGTTTGTTACTCAGGATGGGGAACTCATCGGCCATCTGGTTCGCCATATAGTGTGGGCAGCAGACATTCTCTCTTATTGGGTACTATGGTGGCTGAGAGACATGCAACTTTTTCTCTATGGCCTACATCATTTCTTCCTTCACCCTTAAGGCCATGGCTTCCACTCAGTCCTCAGTGGTGCAATCATTGGTGGAAGTGCTTCCCTTCTTGGAATATTTTTTTATCGTGATGACTTCATTTATAGTCATCACTATTACTATCAAAGTCAGTCATGCCATCCTTGATGTTAATTATTACAGCTACATGAACACCGATGAAATGCATATAGCTACTAGCTTTTTTCATGTCTTTATGAATGGAATTTTCTAGTTTAGAGATGAACCATGCAATGAGGTACTTATCATTAGGACAGGAAACACACTTCGTTAATTAATCTTTTCATTCTTCCTAAGTATGTTTTGACCTTTCTTTCTTGCACATTTCCATATTTCCTAATTGGAGGGGGGCTCATCTTATGGCCTTTTGGTTTGGAACCTTCTTCTAAACTGCTTAGATAGCAGTGCCCATGTGGCTCTTTCTTCTATGAGAAGGTCTAGGTACCATTCTGAGGCCATGGGAAACCATGTGGCTTTGGTTTCATTTGATTGGTTGCCTCTAGCACAATATGATGTGCCAAAGAGCTAAAGGAATCTAATAGGATCCCCTAGTCCATTGTACTTTGGCATTTCTAATTTACCAAAGTGTCCATCCATTATTCTTGGTGTTGTTGTTGCATCATTGATTGAAGGAATCTTTGGGATGCAGAGCGTCATTTACTATTTCTTCTTCATACCTTCGGTCCTCCATGCTATTTATTGATGGTGATAGGTTGAATTCTTAGACAGCACTGATGGTAGAAGAAAGTTCTCGAAAGCAGGCAAGTGCTAGCCTTCATCCTAATCTTAGGTGCATACACAATGCTCAATTGTGTCTTTCAAGTGAGTCCACAATTGATTTTGACCTTCATAGCCTAAAAATGGCAAATAATATGCAATCGATGGGTCAAAATTAGTACCTTTGTGGTGGCAAATGTCGGGACCCAAAATGAAGGCAAAAGATACCAAAAAGTTATTTTGATGTAGATCTTGTGTTAAATTTGGGTTCAAACAAGGTGCAATTTGGCCTCCAAATGACCAAGATACAGGCCCTTGAAGAAGAGGGAAAAATGGGCAATTCTTTAAAATAAAGGTCCTCTTTTTTTTTGAAGGGTTGGATAATCTAACCCAACCGAGTGTTCCTAACTGCCTATGAGTTACCCCTTTTTTTGGGAGGGGACTGAGAAAGGGTTGGTTGGACTAACCTGTCCTAATGTAGTTAGTTGTAACTAACCTTAGGGTTAGTTTCTATCCTCTCTCTCTCTCTCATATTTCTACCTTTTCTCTCTCTACCTCTCTCCTTTTTATCTCTCTACCTCTCTCCTCTCTTTTTCTCACACTCTCCCTCTCTTGATGAAGGTGGGAGCATGTGGGCCATAGTGGTGATGGAGGCACAAGGATTGCAGTGCAAAAAACGATGGTGGCAGTGGTGCAAAAGTTGATGGCGATGGCGGTGGCTACGCAATTTGCATGGCCGATAGCAGGTGAATGGAGTGGTGTTTCGATGCTATGCTACGAGGTGGTGCATCAGCTTGCAATGGTGGCACCCGAGGTTATGATGGCTCAAGGAGGTAGGGCAATCCATGCAGTGGCTCTATGCAGCCCGAGGTGGCTGAGGTTGGTGGCAACGGTGCTCTAGGCCATGTACGAAGCGACCGTAGGGCGTTAGGCACTTGATGCGAGTGGCATGAGGGTGTGTGGTGCTTGTGGTGCCCTATGTATGCAGTGCACAAGGTGCAAGGTGCCCTATGCATGTGGTGCACAAGGCGCAATGTGCCCTATGTGTGCTGTGCATGAGGCACGTGTGGCACCCACTGCATGGCGCTCGACAATGGTGAGATTATAGTGAAGGGGTGGGTAAGTGTGTGTGTAGAGAGAGAGTGTATGGGGTGGGTGTGTGTATGTGTGTGTGTGTGTGTGTGTGTGTGAGAGAGAGAGAGAGAGAGAGAGAGAGAGAGAGAGAAGTAGAAGTAGTCTATTAACGTCCTAGGGGGGCAAAAAATGATCCATGGGACCCATCTCAATACAATGTAAAATAGAGTCTCCTCAAGGAGAGGGGTCACGAGTCTATGAGGTCCTGACACCAGGTAAAAAGATGAGTGACAAAAGATCCCAATGCTGCCAGAGAGGCAGTAGAGAGAATGATGTCGACTGAGCGGAATCCTCCAGTATCTACTGGTAGTCCTCCCTGATATGTGCATATCAGGGGCACTGTAGGACCACATGTGCCTCCATGTCAACTGTTTGATGTCACAAAGGGTACAGACTCTAGCATGTCTGGGTTGATGCATCCAAGCTCCCTTCTCAATTGCAAATGTATGAGATCTGGTACAAAACCTGGCTATGCTTTTGTGATATAGAAGGGGGATAGGTGTGCTAATATAAGGTTGAGCATGAGTCTCTATGGACATGTATGTAGACCAACATGTGGGATTTATGTTTTGGTAATATTCCAGCTTTACCCTGTTTTCACTTGTCACCCAGTGAGTTTGCAAAAGGCTTCGTACTTGGAAGCTGGAAAAAATGGCCATCTACATTCAACTACTCCATAAGAGCTATGTCCTAGACTTGAGAGGGCCAGAATGGGCTATGAAGAAGAGGCATGAAACTAAGGAGGGGAAGTCCTAGCCTTGCCTTTGCCTAAAGGCTTAGGCATGGAAGGAGGTTGTGACTTTGGAGGAGAGGATGACATGAGGAAGAGGGGAGTGCTATAGGGGGGGGAGGGGGGGACACTTGTAGAGGGGGGATTGCTGTAGAGGGTGGGTTTCAAAAAGGAGTGCAAAGGCCTAGTGGTGAGACTAGCTACAACGGGAAGGGGGGGTAGCGGAGAAGAGGAGGGCAAAATCGAGGGGGAAGGGGGCAATAGGGATTGGGGGAGGGGGAGTGGAGAAGAATTCGGATGGGGTGGGGGGGCTAGATTGGATTAGAATAGAGGCTTACTATGATGCAAAATCTTGAGAGCTCCTAGCCTCCATCACTGATAGTTTACTAGGAGATTCATTGGAAGATTAAAGAACTCCTCGCCCTTAAGATTTTGGGGAAATCATGAGAGAAGTTCAACTAGCCTCTCCCTCTGAGGCCTGGATGCTACTATCTACTTTGCCACTACTAGTTGTCTGAGTCTGGCATGCCATCTCCGATTCTTCATGGCCTCATTACTAGCTTTTTCTTCTCCACCTTCACTAGACCCCCTCCAAAGGCTCCACCTAGGGGGTTTGGAACTCCTATAGTCTGCTTCCTAGAAGAATTTCAAGTCTTGCCCTCTTGAGCCTCCCTCTACTGCCCCCATCAAGTTGAGGGGCAATGGGATCTCAAGCTTGCCTCCTCAAGTAGGCCCATAGCAAGTGACCCATCTGGTTACAATGGAGGCACTACCTCAAAAGGCCAAAAACCTCCACCCCCTATTGAAATTCTCCCCCATCCAATGTCTTGAGGAAGATCACCTTTGACAGGGACTCTAGAGCCTCTACAATCACTCGAAGTCAAGGGACCCATTGTCTACTGCTACCACTAAATTGAGGTTAATAAAGACTTCAAAACTATGCCAAAACATCTCTCAATGGTAAGGGAATGGAGCAGTACCCTCTCAACAACCCAGTGAAGCAAAGTGCTACTAGAAGCCATAGAATGAGGTAAACTATGTGTGGAACAAGAAAAATGGGACTTTGCTTCCTCAAGGCCTGTGCAGTGTTGGGGGAGCCTAGCTGGTGAAGGAAGACTCCCATCCCATAGATGGTGACATAGAAAATGTGATGGCCCTTGAGTGCCAAACTTTCCTGGATCTAATCCCACACTTGACTCCTGGGAAGGTGTAATAATGAGAATCCTACCTACCATCGCTCTATCTCGTAGTGTCTACACTAAACCTTCACATATTGCTAGTCCTATGGAAAGAGTGGAATCTTCATGGTTGTGGGATTTGGAGGTGCTACAATTTGAGCCCCTCTTACCAAACAAAGGGTCACCACCAAGTTTTTTTTCTCCAAGGCCAAAGTAATAAACCCAACATTATGAAGGTGGAAAAAAGGAGGGAACAAAAAGGTGAGAGGACCAAGATCCTCCAAGAAAGCTGAGCTAGAGGTTTGGTCATTAATGCAAGGGCTATTTAAAAATGAGCTAAAAAAGAGACTAGAGCAACCTACTACAAAGAACCTAGAAGAAACTATCTCTAGGCCAAGGAAGGCATCTTGACCAAATTGTGAGCCTAGCCAACAGGAAGAAGGTTGGTCACACGAGGAGCAACCTTTAGAGGATCACGAACCAAATGTTGCCTTTCAAACCTTTTCAAGCCACACACAACCATCCAAAAATTCTATTGGGTATTGTGCAAACTATGCAAGAGGAAAGGGAGCCCTTGGAATAGCACAAGCAACTATGTAGGAGCACTCAAGTCAAGAAAATGAGCTATAGGATGTCATGAGAAGACTCTTGGGGACACTCGAGAATGCTCAAATAGCTACACAAGGGGGCACTTAGGTCCAAGCTATCTATCTAGAACTTGGACTATAGCAAAAAAGTTTCCATCACTTTAAAATCTACAAAGTGAGCTACCCTTTGATGTTGCATAGCTTCAAAATGTTATTGTATAGCCCGTGTGCTTCAAGTTGTCGAGGAGTGCAACAGAATGACTACTTTAGAAATGGTTAGCATCTAGGTCATCATCTTCTTTTAAGGCTTTCTTGTAGAGTTAAATTGAACCTCCCAATAAGAGGTGGATCTTCCACTATGAGTACTACAGGTAGAACATGAATGATAGGGAAACAAAGGCATAAGGATGGTGAGATTGGTGGTTCAATAAGGGGAAGGATTATTGAAGGAAATCTAAAATGAAATAACTCCCTTTCTTTTTTAAAACAAGGTGGCAAAACCACTATGGCTATCATTTTGGTGCCATCTTTGAAAATACTCTAAATGTTTTTGCTGAGCTTGATTTTGTGTGCTCCTCGGTTCAGCATTGTGTTCTTTTGTGTTCTTTTTTGTTTTGATTTGGACTAAACATATGATTTGATAGGTGGGACTACATTAATGAGTCTTGGAGCAACTTGGGTATTGGAAAGACCTTTGGTTGAAAGATGGTATCTACTCTTTTTGGCAATGCGTGGCTATTTTATGCCTAAATGGAGGAGTGGTAAGCCATTTCAATCTACATTGTTCTATTTGAAAGGGCTATCCATGTTGTGGGCATTGTTCTATTGATTGGTCTCATCAAAAAGAGGTTGGAAAATGGGAGAATCCAGGGTTTGAGTCCCTTCATGTCAATAGTTTTGCTCGTAGTTCTTATAACAATGGTTTTGTGGCAATGGCATGAGGACAAGAAAATGTCGATAAACTTTTTAGCGTGACTTCGGTTGGTATGATCCTGTGTTCACCTATTTTCCCATGAAAATAATAGGCCAGAGATTTTATTCCATTTAGTGAGAGCTTAAAGGCAAACAACCTCATATCTCTCTTGGAAAGACCGTGTTGGCCTAAGGGGGATGCTAGTTTATGTGAAAGCTTTTGGTGTAGTAGGGCAATTATGCTTGAGAGCAAACCATTAGTTGAGATGGATCTCCACAATATCCATATCATGCAAAAGAAAGGGGTTCAAACATGGAAACAACTCTGGAATAAGCAAGTAGTAGAATGGTACTCAATTGGCAAGTTGAGCTTCAATTCTCGTATCATCTCCATAGAGCATTAGGTCTACTGCCTATACAATACTTGAGTATACTGTGAAGAATGGCCGACAAATTATGCCATCTTGGAGGCTTGGAGGGATAGTTAGTGGGCGATTTAGAAGTAAGGTGATGCTAGGCAATAGTGTTCTATGGGCAATTGGTGGCTAAAGAGTCTTTGGTGTCAGCTTTAAATCTAAGAGGAATTCAAGAAGTGGGGCTTCGTGGTGAAAAGAAAGAATACTAAATATCTAGAAGTTAGGATAGACACGAAAGGTTAATTTTCTCATATGGAAGATTATCCAAAATTGGCTCCCTGAAAGAAGGCAATTGCTAAGTGGTTTAAAGTGGGTAGTGCATCTCTTATGGATCTCAGTTTGTGTGTAGTTTAAAACTCCTCAATGTTGGCTGTGCTAGAAATGGCGTAGGAGGCAGGTTGCTTGCCCACTGTCAAGTTGGCCCAATTTTGTATAATGGTCTTTTTTGGGAAGTGACCACCCCAACATTATAAGATTAAAAAATGACACTTTTAATTAAAGGAAGAGTAGTTAGATAGCAAGAAGACTCAACTAACTTAACATTTTAAAGTCATTTAAAACACCGATGACCTTAACAAGGTTAGCTTGACCAACTACTCATGAAAATCCCTAAGGCCATTTGGACCCAAAATGCCAACCATCTTCCCATGGTCCCTTAGAGGATTGGCCAAATATGCTAATGTCATCTTGAAAACATTCCCTTCCATTCTTTGGGCTCCATAGGACTTGTTACTAAAACGTAAAAGAGCCAAACACATTTATTTAGGCTATAATGGGGAGAGTGCCCCTATGCATGGAGCACATGTATTGTGTTGCTATAGACTCCCCTACATGCACTAGAACATTGAGAATTGGGGGGGAGGTTAAGATTATGCAGCAAGAGAGGGGAGAACGATGAGAGAAATGAAAAGTACCATCCTTTCAATAGTGGCCCTTGTGGTCCAAGGCTCACTTACCCAATTTCACCCTTTTTTCATATTAGCTTTCTCCTAATATTTGAAATATATTCTTTGTAGCAAAAAGAGTCTAACATTATCCCATTGGCAAAGTGGCCTTGCACAAATCGTTAAGGACCCTTGGTGATTTGTTACTATAGGTTGTGTGTTTTATTCATGGGGGATTCACTAGTAGTAATAAGGAGGTGTCTCCTGCGTGTAAAAAATATCTGAAAATTCCCCTTATCTACCCCTATTTACGGGACCTTACCTTATAAAATGTACCTTCCTTCCCTTATATAAACCCCCTCCCTTACACTCACGTGGTATCATACGATAAACCCTAGTGGACCCCCCGGGGTTTTATTATCCATTCACTTTTCTTTGGATCTAAGAAAACATTTGCATTAGCATTTCCTCACAATCCAAACAGTTTAACATATGAATAATGGTTTGCCATTTTCATGTATGTATCTATCCATAAACCACTAAAAGGCTCTACAAAATCTCTTATAGTCTATCTCGACACTTGTAGGCCCAAAGATCAGGCTTCTACTGCTCCTGCTGCTCCTCTGTCTGGTTACAAATATAGTTTTGTGTTCTCTTTGTAGTTTCCATTGAAGATGGAAATTTGCTTGCATAAATGAAAATACTTTCCTTTAAAAGTGCCAAGTGTACATTTAAAACTATTTCTTTTATATAGAAACTATCTTTAAGGAGGAATCTTTAAAATCCTCCAAGGAAGATACAAAGTTGTAGCTACAAGTTTGAAATAACACAATGATATTTATTCAAAAGGTTATGTAGCAAAGCCCCATACTTTCAATTGCAATAGTAGGATTAGTCCATAGTTTATAAAAGAATGAGTATAATTCTCTTTATTCTCTTGTAGGAACATGCATTAATACTTTGCATCATTTGAGATCGTGTTTGTTTTGATTATGTTGAAGGAGAGCCAACTGGAATTTTTTTTGGGGGTTGAAATTTTTTCTTGGTTTTTTCTTAAAAGAAATAAGATAACCACCTAAAGTTCTTGCTATAACTAGGTCAACCAATGTACAATTGATTAACAAAAAACTAAGAACAAAAGATTACAAATGGAGATCAAACATCAATTATTTTGGTTTATCTTTGAAGTCCTTGATCAATGCCTTGCCATCTTGATGGACAACCCATTTGCCTTTTTTTTAGCTACCTTAACCTTTGCAAGCTTTGAGGTTTTGTTTAGCTATATTTTTGTGAGTTCCTCTGCAATCCATACTTGTATTCCATTTACCCTATTGGACTGACTAGTAAGTGGCATTCTTTGAGCTCCTGTCTTGAAAGAAAGACTCCCATGCACTCCCCTTGCTTGATCTCAAAGTCTAAATCTACATGCTTAATGCTTGGTAAGGTTTTGTTGAGTTTTTTGCATGCCTCTTCCCAAGAATCTTCTACTACATCCTAGTTTTCTTGTAGGCCCCCAACCCTGAGCTTCTTAGGGTTGAGTTGCCCTTTAGCTTGTTCCTTTTCTTCCTTTTGAAATCATGCAAACACATATGCAACTAAAGAGCTCTTCACCTCTCCTTTGAGCTTCTTTCTAATCTTATTTTGTCTAGTTTATGAAATTAGTGCATTAGCTTATTATTATCCTTCTCAATAAGAAGAATATACTCCTAGATAAGAAATTTTGACTTCATTTTGCCTAATTTTAGGTAGAGCAGCTAATGCTATAGTTGTAGCACAAGAGGGCTACTTTCTCTAGTTTTTTATCACTCATTGCCAAAAAGATGAGAGTCTACAAACCCCGTTCTTATGCTAGCAAGTGCCTTGCTTTGTGAAAATGTAGAAGACACTTGTAGGTGAAACCTTGTAGAAATGTGTGTGCTTGTTAGTAGTCGCTTGAGATCCCATTGTCCCTTGCTCCCATATGGCATGCAAGGTGTAGATGATATCTTGCCATCTAGGGTAGTTACTAGGGGGCTTGCTAGCTACTCGTCACCAAACTGCAATGAGTGACCTGGATGTTCCCATAATTGTTGCTGAATACCATCTCTCAAATACTATACTTTATTGAGGATATTGGCCCGCTGATCAAAAGGAGGAGTCACATCTTTAATGTCAATATAAAGGACCCTTTATCTATGAATGCTATAAATTATCATAACCATGAAAATCAAGAAGAGTGCGCCCCTTCGTTAGCAAGCCTGCCATGCCACAGGTGAAGTCATCCTCTATGACCTAGGCACTGTCTAGAGTGCCCCTTGCCAAATATTATGTCTTATGGGGTAGCTCCATAGGCAATGAGAGTTTTAAGGTTTGCATCCACACAATGGAGGCACCTCTCATCCACACACAACCAAGGGCCAATGGGAAATCCCCCATAGGACACAATCTAAAAGAAGTATGTAAACTTTGTGTGGCCAGATGTTGGTCCATAATCATGACCACAAAAGAAGTAGGTGAACTTTGTGGCCAGATGTTCGTGACCACAAAGGCCTTCCTTGGGAATTTCCTACCATACCCATTGATGCTCTATCAAAGGGGTCTAGGTGGTGGTTAGCCTCTAGCTAGAGGGGATGAGCAATCCATAGTGTATGCCAAGCAAGGCACCTCCACAACTTTATATAAGTATCACACTCTAGAAGACCAAATCCACTCTCTTGGTTCCCATGAAACCTCTTGAGGGGGGCTCCCATAGCTGCAACCATGAATGTGATTGGTCCTACCTAAAGTGACTAGTGCTGGGTCAATTAACAACTCTTGCTGAGACAACTTGTTACTCTGATCCACTTCCACTCATCTCCAAAACCTCGTCCAATTTTGGATCTGCCTCTAACTTTAACTCCTCTCGAACCCACTCTATAATGCATGGGGCAAAAGGAGATGAGGGTCTCTATGCATATACTAAATCCTCAAAGGTGAGAGCTACCCATATGCAAATTTCTCTCTCTTGTTATTCTCATGCTAAGGATTTTCTTTGTAGCACTTAAATCCTTCATTGCAAATGTATTTTCCAACTTCCTCTTGAGTATATTTATATATTGCATGTTAGAGCCTGTAATAAGCATGTCATCAACATACAATAATAAGATCATGTATCTACCATTGTGTAGTTTCAAAGAATAAATACAGTGGTTCGAATGACATCTACTAAAACCTTGTTTTGCCATAAACCTATCAAATGTCAAATACCAGTGCCTTGAAGCTTGCTTTAAACCATACAAACTTTTCTTCAACCTACATACCAATTCCTCTTCTTTTACCTCATATCTCGGTGGCTGCTACTGCATATAAATCTCTTCCTCTAGATCCCCATGAAAAAAAATTGTCTTCACATCTAATTGTTCAAGATGCAAGTCTTCTACAGCTACAAGACTCAGAATAGTTTTGATTGAAGTCATTTTATCAACAGGACATAATATTTCATCAAAATCTATACCTTTCTTTTGTGCAAACCCCTTTACAACAAGCCATGCCTTGTACCTCTGTTTTTGTCCTCTTCTTCTTGCATCTTGTAAACCCATTTATTCCGCAATCCCTGGTGTCCATTTCACTTCAAGACTTGGAAACACCTTCATTCTTGAATTTGGGATCATTTCATTGGATTTCTGACTCACTGTGTCAATTTCAATGTTTTTTCAGCCCGAGTGTTGGAACTCAAGTTTGGAGCAACCATTTGTAGATCTGTCAATTTCGGTGGACTTAGAAGGTCCTAAAACTTCTATGTTGCTCATCATTCGCACTCTGATGGAGTTTACAAAAAGTTCAGTTTCCAAAAACGTTTTCCAGTGATTGGGACCACGGTTTCCAAAACCATCAGTTTCATTGGGTTTCGGATGCCTAAAAACCCCTACCTGTCAGTTCTTGCACGATTCGGTGGAGTATTTTCAGAGTTATAGATCTCTAAGTATTTGATTTCGTCTCTCTGTTAAGGTTTTGAACTATGCCACATGGCAGTGGATAAGTGTTAACCCCCATTTCTCACTCATTGATTGGGATTTTGTTGTTCCAGCAGAAGAGAGATATTTGTAGATTGTCTTGCTAAGTCTGATTATGCAATGGCACCCATGTTTTGAGCCATCTCGGGTTCTATTTTCAGTAGCGGTCATTGCCATGGGACCATGATTTCTTGAGCATACCTTATGCAGATCACTCTGGTTGCAGTTTGAGCCATGTGCGCTCATTCGTGGTGTGCATTGGTTGCAGTGGATGATTTATAGGCCATTTGGATGCATCGTGATCCTTATTAGATGCATTGATAGGCCCAGATTACCTTGTGGGATGCTATTTTTTATGGACGCTTTGCACATGGATGCTATTTTATGCTGAGAGACAACCATTTGACACATTGCAAGTGATGCACTGATAGTGTTATGCTCTCTTGGATGAGATATTGTTGACGCATATGCCCATGGATGGTGCTTATGCTTGAGCCATTTGGCACTTATTGGCATTTTGGATTGCCATTGCAGTTGGCATTTTCTTTTGGGCCAGATTTGCTCATATGGATGCATAGTACATGCACATGAGTCAGTTATATCTTTTAATGCTTTGAGCTTTAAGTTTTGGTGATATTTCACTCTACTGTGGCATACACATTTGGGTGCACCTGGTATTTGGTGTGATTCTCTCTTGCAGGCACTAGCATTTGGGATTTTGCTTTATTTACATCATGGCATCCTCTTCCATGTCTAAAAAGGAGTTTTTCAACATTAAAAAGTTTGATGGGACAAACTTTTCCCTGTGAAAAGAACAGATAAGGGATGTGCTTATTCAAAAGAAGCAGATAAAGTCCTTGCAAGGGATTGCAGCTAAGCTTGCAGCTATGTCCACAGATGAATAGAATGAGTTGGATGCATTGGCAAAGTCTACCATTAGACTTCATCTTGGGGAGACATTTTATTTCACAGTAGTCACTAAAAAGACTATAGAAGCTTTATCGAAAAGCTGTGTGCTACATATGAGAAAGAGACTGCCTCAAACAAAGTCTATCTCATGAAGAGATTGTTTGAGTTGCACATGAAGAAGGGAGTATCCATAGCTTTGCACTTGAATGAATTTAATATCATTTTCATTCAGCTTCAAGCTCAAAAGCTGAATTTTGTTACAGAAATGAGGGCAATATTTCTCTTATGCTCATTACCATCCTCATGGGATACTTTTCGTACTACTATCAGTAACTCTGCACTTGGTGGAGTAATAAATTTTGACGATGTTGTTGGTAGCTTGTTGGCCGAGGAGATTAGATAGAAGTCAATGGAAGGCAACAAGTAGGATGCAGCCTTAAATGTGCAAAGGGGCAAATCACAGTCCAAGGGGAAGTTTCAAGAAAGAGGGAAGTCCCGTAGCAAGTCTAGGGCATGGAACATTAAGTGTCACTATTGTGGCAAGAAGGGCCACATGAAAAAGGATTGCTACAAGCTTAAAAGAGAGCAAAAGGATAAGAAAAAGAATGCAAATTGGGGTGCAAATTAGAAGGAAGAGAGTCCAAGGGAGGACAAAGAAAAAGTGAAGATCGAGGAGATCAATGCAGTCACACATGATAGTGACAATGACATTCTCTTCATGTCTAGTTTATCTACAGAGTTGCTTATCACTTCAAATGATGCATATTCCCAGGATTGGATTTTGGATTCTAGTGCTTCATTCCATATTACTCCCCATAGGGAATAATTCTCCACTTATTACAATGGAAAGACAGGTTGTGTGCATCTTGGAAATGACTATGCATGTGACATACTGGGAGTAGGTGACATAAAGTTTTCTTTTGCAAATGGGTCTGCATTTATTTTGAAAAATGTGAGACATGTCCCTAAGTTGACCAAGAGTCTCATTTCAACGGGTTAGCTAGATGATGCTGGTTTTCAAACCATCTTTGGTTCTGAGAGTTGGAAAATTCAGAAGGACTGTATGCTTTTGGCCAAGGGTGCCAAGTATGGGACTTTGTATCTCTTGCATGTATCAGGGGTGTTTGATAATGTTGTTGCAATAACTGAGCAGCCAAGCACTTCTTTATGGCGTTGCCAGTTGGGCCATATGAGCCAAAATGGGATGAAACTCTTATGCCATTTGGGTTATGTATCGCATTTAAGTTTCTCTGATTTTGAATTTTGTGAGCATTGTCTCTATGGAAAGCAGACTAAATCAGCCCATAAAAGAGGGGAAAGAAAGAGTTTAAAAAGCTTAATTTGGTGCATTCAGACGTATGTGGTCCCATGCCTACACGGTCATTAGGCGGGGTTGAATACTATGTGACATTCATTGATGATGCAACTAGGAAAGTGTGGGCTTATGCTATAGCTCAGAAGAGTGATGTGTTCCAAGTATTTTAGAAATGGATGGCCTGGGTTGAGAATCAGTCAGGTAGAACACTTTAATGCCTACGGACTGACAATGGTGGAGAGTATCTCTCTCATGATTTTCAGCATTTCTGTGATACACATGGGATTAAGAGGAAGCTCACATCCCCTCGTACTCCAGAGTAAAATCCAATTACTGAAAAGATGAACCGTACCATTCAAGAAAGGTTGCAATGCATGCTTTCCAATGCAAGTCTTTCTGGTGGTTTTTGGGCTGAGACAATGAAGACTGCAGTGCAGTGATCAATAGATGACCTAGTAAGAGTTTGGATGGTGGTATTCCTGAAAAGGCATGGAGTGGCAAGAAGCCCTCTTACTCTCATTTGCGTATATTTGGGTGTGAGGCATATGCACATGTTTTAAAAGAGCTTCGAAAGAAGCTAGATCCTAAGTCTAGAAAATGCATCTTTTTGGGTTATGGTGAAAGTGGAGAGATGGGCTATCATCTCTGCTCTAGGATCCATAAGCAAAGAAGATCATACGCAGCCATGATGTAGCCTTCAATGAGAAGAAGATGCATAAGGCACCCATGAGAGATGTGGAAATGAGGAGAATCACTTTCCAAGACATGAATCCACCCATATATGTTGGTAAATAGCAAGTTGTCCATGCAGCAAATGTGCAAGAAATGGTAATACCAAGTACTCCCACAGGTACACAATCAAGGGTAGATGATAGATCATCTATTGGTGGAAATGATGAGCCAAATGTCGCTGAATTGCAGGTGGGACAGCAAGCTAAAATGCCCTTGAGAAGATCATCTAGAGTATCTAGACCACCTGATAGGTTTGTTCCACGGGTAGACTATGTGATGCTTACTGATTGTGGAGAGCCTTCTTGCTACAAAGAGGCTATGATGCACGAGGATCAACACAAGTGGGAGTATGCTATGCAATCAGAGATGAGTTCACTTAGGAAGAATAAGACTTGGGACTTGGTTTCTTTGCCACATGGAAAGAAAGCATTGCCATGTAAATGGGTCTACAAGATGAAGGTCACAGGTGATGATGTGCCTAGGTACAAGGCCCGTTTGGTTGCTAAAGGGTTCAAGCAAGAGAAGGGTGTGGACTTTGATGAGATATTCTCTCTAGTTGTGAAGATGACCACACTTAGATGCATGCTTGGACTAGTGGCAGCAGAGGATATGGAGCTTATGCAGATGGATGTCAAGACAGCTTTCTTGCATGGGGATCTACATGAGGAAATTTACATGGTGCAGGTGGAAGGCTTTGAACAAAAGGGAAAAGAGCATTTAGTTTGCAAGCTGAAGAAGAGTCTCTATGGTCTTAAGCAAGTGCCTAGAGAATGGTATCAAAAGTTTGATGCTTTCATTCGATCCCAAGGTTTTAGGAGAAGTGAAATCGATCACTACCTCTACACTAAAAGGGCTAAGGATAATAGCCTGATACTCCTGGCACTATATGTGGATGATATGTTATTGGCTAGTAAGAATACTTATGAGCTAGATGCATTAAAGGCCAAGTTGCATGAGGCCTTTGATATGAAGGATTTGGGACTTGCAGGTCATATTCTTGGTATGCACATCATGCGTGATCGGAGTAGGAAACTCCTTTGGCTTTCATAGAAGGAGTATGTTATAAAAGTATTGCAACATTTCAATATGGAGAGGGAGAAGGCAGTGAGTACTCCATTGCCTCCATATGTGAAACTGAGTCATACAAATACTCCCAAATCAGATGAGGAGAGGGCCATGATGGCCAAGGTTCCTTATGCATCAGTGGTTGGGAGTCTTATGTATGCTATGATAGCTATTAGACCAGACATTGCATTTGCAATGGGGGTTGTTAGCCGATATATGGCTAATTCAGGAAAGAGGCATTGGGAGGCAATTAAGTGCATCATGAGGTACATGAAGGGTACCAAGGAGATGTGCATCTGCTTTGGTAGAGGAGACATGCATGTACTTGGGTACATAGATTCAGACTATGCAGGGCATGTGGATAGTAGGAGATCCACTTCTGGTTATGTGTTCACCTTTGCAGGTGGTGCAGTGTAATGGATGTCTCATGCACATAAGTGCATTGCTTTGTCTACCACAGAGGCTAAGTATGTTGCAGCCACAGAGGGTTGCAAGGAGGCTATATGGCTTGATCAGCTAGTGGGAGATTTGGGGATTCATACAGGTATACCGACATTGCATAGTGATTCCATGAATGCTATTCAGCTAGCACGGAATCCGGTCTTTCATGCAAAGACCAAACACATTGAGGTCAGGTACCATTTCATCAGGGACGTACTTGAGGACAAGTGCATAGAGCTTGTCAAGGTTCATACAAATGATAACCCTACAGATATGCTGACGAAGAGTCTACCTAGTCAGCAGTTTGAGTATTGTCATGTATTGATGGGCATTGGATAGTATGCTCACTAGTTGTTCTCCCTTAAAGGCACATTGTCCTTTAAGTGGGAGGTTGTGGGGGTTAAAGGTCACTGTGCCTTTACCCCGGTTATGTACAATACTCAAATACATATATAAATGAATGAAAAAGAAGATTAGGGTGTTCTGCACCCACCAAAAAGTGGCTCTCTGTTTCTCTCTCTCCCTCTTCCGTTCCGCTTCCATTGAGAGCACTCTCAGCCATCATCTAAGGAACTTGAAGGTGATCTGTTTACCAAGTAAATAGTTGTATTCAATGCTTTAGCCCAAAGCTGTAAGGGTAGCCTTGCGTGTAATCTCATGCTCCTTGCATGCTCCATGATTGTTCTATTCATCCTCTCTGACACATGGATTTCTTGTAGCATTCTTGGAGCTGTCTTCTCTCTATGAATTCCATTGTATAATATCATACTCTTCGCTATAATATTCATCTATATTATCAAATTTGAGAGCCTTCAAATTCTTTCTTGCCTCATTCTCAACCAAAGCTTTCAATTTCTTAAAAGTTTCAAAGACAACATATTTCCTTTGAATGCAATGAACCCAAGTTTTTCTAGTTGCATTGTCAATAAAAGTAAGATAATAGTGGGAACCACCAAGAGATGATACATTAGCAAGACCCTATACATTTGTATGCACAAGCTCTAACTTCTCTCTCCTTCTCTTTCCCAACTCTAAGAAATTTGACTCTCTTCTGTTTTCCATAAACACAGTTCTCACAAAAGTCCAAGTCAACCTGTTTCAAACCTGGCAACAACTTTCTTGAGTGAAGACCCCTTCTCACTCACGTGTCCAAGCCTATGATGCCACAAAGTTGTATCTACTTCTATGGAAGCTAAAGCAATAGAGGAGTAAGGATTACCGGTACATAAATTCCATGTACCTACCTTGGGTCCTTTTGCTATTACCACCATTGACCCTTTTGTGACCTTCCACAAATTTCCTGCAAATGTGGTTGTGCAGCCTTCATCATCCAATTGTCCTACTAAAATTAAGTTTTTGTTTAAATCAAGAACATGCCTTACCTCCTTCAGCAACCAGTGGTTTCCATTTTGCAATTTTATCAACACCTTGCCCTTTCCAACAACCTTCAATGCTTCATCATCACCGAAATGAAATTCTCCAAAATCACCTTGAACATCCTGAAAATATTTCCTATGAGTTGTAGCATGAAATGAAGCCCATGAGTCCAGTACCCATGCATCAATGATAGTATCCAACAAAAGAATTAAGGCATCTTGCAACACACTACTTGCTACGTTTGCTTCATGCATATTCTCTTGTTGTCCATCTCCTTCCTTTTTCTTTCATGACCAATAGTCTTTCTTCACGTGTCCTTTCTTCCCACAATGCTAGCACTCCAGGTTTCCTTTGGGTTTGGATTTACTTCTTCCCGACTTGTATCAATGTCATGGGCTCTTTCCTCTCTTTGTTTGTCTTACCCTGTTCTCAAGAGCCAAAGCATTACCTGATCTTTCACCTGTGCTTTTCCATCGCATTTCCTCACTGAGAAAATAGCAACAACATCACCAAACTTTGAAATGCTTGACCCAAAAGCATAGTTACTCACATCCATGACCAAGCTATCCCAACTTGCTGGCAATGAACCCAAAATCAGTAGAGCTCTAACCTCATTATCAAAGTTTACTCCTATAGACCTGAGTTGGGCTTATATTCGAATTGAACTGATTCAAATGATCATACTACTATGGACCCACGTCATGACATCTTCAGGTTGTATAGATGCTTCATAAGAAATACCTTGTTAGAAGTTGATGGTTTTTTGCACAATGTATCCAGTGTGCTCATCAAGGCCTTGTTGTCTACTGTTAAGGCCACTGACGTTCCCAAACACAGTTGTATTGTTTCTAATGCCTTTCTATCATGAACCTCGTAGCCTTTGACTAGCATACTCACAGGCTTATTTACGATCTCCACCTAATGGCAAGAAAACGTCCTTTTGCTATAGATAATCCTTAATCTACATCTTCTAATGTCGGTAGTTCTTACCATTGAACTTATTAATTTTTAACTTGCCTTCTTTTGTCATTGCTCCCACTCAAACCAAGAACCTCCTTCCTAATGAGTGAATGGATGTTTCCCAAACAAATGCTCTAATACCAATTGTTAGGAGTAACATGATATAACTATGATGATGAAGCCACACTTTGGCCAAGGGAGTAAGACAGAGGGAAATGCTAAGACAATTGAAATTGGGAGGAGGGTGGGAGAAGCAAAGACTATGAGAGGGGGGTTTAGGAGAGGCAACACCGACAAGGTGGGGGAGCGAGGTGGGATGATTAAGAAATGAGCATTGAGGGTGATCACCGAGACAGTTGGAATATGCAATAGTGAGGTGTAAAGTGTTCAAAGAGAGAGGGCTTCCAATGTGACCCTTACCTAGGAAAGGACATGTGTGTAGAGAAATCCCATATGTAATTAGAAACATGAAATATGGGATGTATATATGATAGTGAGGGATCACAACCTTTTAAGGTGGATGCATAGAGCTCTCTCCCATGTCAATGGTGATCCACTAGGAGGCACATGTGTGTGCGCTTGGGTTAATTACATAGATAAATTGGAACCAAGGTATATGAACCTTGGTGATAGGGACCTCCAAAACCCTTTTAAGGGGTTGAGATCCTTGGGATGGCTGGTTGGCTAAGGGGTTATTGCACCTTTAGTACACTACTCTATTGAAACACACCTAACAGAAATATTAACAAGGTACCAGATCTGAAGCCTCTAACTATGTGCAAGTGGATAAGCACCTACCATGTGTCAACGAGACAGAAAGTATTGTGGTACATAGTTCAAATGCATTGATGAGCAAGTTTTAATAAAGGTTGAAATCTCCTTTTCCATGTTATCAATATTTAGGGTGATGCAAATTGATTCAGCTCAAGTTTTTAAAAAACCATTTCTAGTAGGTAACAAAACAAAAACAATAGCTTACATTAGCAAAGATATTGAAGGCATTACCCTAATTAAATCACGTAATAACATATTTGACAAAGCCATCGAGGACAAATGACATAATGAAGTTGAAAAGTTGACCATAGATTTCATAATGCAGCACAAAAGCCAAGGAGCCAACAGGTGGAATGTAAGAATCGTGTAAAGCACAAGCTAATAATGCACCATGTGGACATGAAATAGGGAAAGAGCATAGTAGAAGTAGCAGAGACCAACCACATGGATATGGATTATTAAAAAAGCTCGCAGTTAAACAACCATGCAATTTAAAGATGGGAAGAGTGCAACTAGACTAACGAGGATAGAGTTGTGCATAGTTGTAGAGAGCAACATTATAAGCCAAGGATAGACTTGAAAGGATAGAATCTAAGAGCAAAAGCCAAGGTTGTCAAGGCAAAATTGTGTGGTGCAAACAATACGAAGCTGTCTAACACAGTCACATGAGCAGAGCAAAGCTAGGATAAGAGTGCTAGAGAAATGGCACAAAGCCACAACAGCTGGTAGCATATCAATGAGCAAACAATTAGCTTGGTTAGTGCAACACGTGGCAATGTAAAGTATGAGGCCTCTTACAAAGGATAAACTCACATTAGAATTGAATTGTGAAATGGAAAAAAATTAAAGAGACTTCAAGAAGCCAATTCCCATGTAAGGAGTGTTGAATGAATGACTAAACATGCAATGGAAAAGATTTGCACAAAAATTGAATCTAAAAGACAACAAATTGGTACACCTAAAAAAAAATAGACCATGTGCATGGAAGAGCCACTGTATGAAAAAGCTAAAAACAAATTGAACCCATAGATCGCAAGAAGGAGCACATGAGGATGAAGTCAATGGGAAGCTAGAACCTGACTCATGCGTAAGGGGGGTTGTTAATATGTGCACAATCACAAGAGTGCATGAGGTGCAATAAGACTTAGGATGGAGCCTCATCTAGAGATGACATGTGGCAAATGTGTCAAGGGTACAATCCCAAAGACAAAATGGGATGCCTAATTACAAGGTATGTGAAGCTTTGGTGATAGGGACCTCCAAAAACTCAAATCCACTTTTAAGTGTTTGAGGTCGATGAGAGAAAGAGAGAAGAGAGTTTTGTGGGAGAGATTTGTACTCTTTTGGATAGAGGAGAAAGATTTAAGGAGTGAAATGCTAGGTTGTATGGTTCAAGTTAGCTTGAAAGTTATAGAACTATATTCCAAGGATTTTGTTCTATTTGCAATAAGAAAGGAGCAAAAGTATACTACAATATTGCACTCATTAATATCAATATCTCTATCTTTTACTAAGCTACATGAGAATTCAATCAAGTTCAAGGACCTTGTGAGGTCATAAATCCTCTATGTGGTCCTCAAAGTTGGGTACACGTGCCCACAAATACTAGAGTAGACAGTGTAGCTTGTTTGAAATCTTCATGGACTTGTACCCTCTTTTCTTTATAGTCATAATTGACATAGCCTATGTCAAAATTGCACTCTTGAAAATGTACTGTAATGCCTTTGGGGTAATTTTTGCAATTTATTTCTTAAAGGGAACACATTCATCAACAATAAACAACACTATCTTCCAAGGCTATGGAAAAAGTTTGATTTTGTCCCTATGTGAAACACACATGAAATATACATACATGTGGTTTGGGTGGCAACTGTGTACAATGAAGACTGCTTCTCCTTGCCCTTATCGAATGAAAAATCATGAACAAACCTAGCCGTGGTTGACTAACCATGGTTTGTCTAATCGATGTCAGCAATCCTTTAACGAATGTTAATCAAAGTCAAGTCATTTAAAAAAAACAAAGTGTTCTCTTTACACAAAATGTGATACATAATCTTATGTTCATGTGCTATCCAAACTAGACTTAATTTTCAATGACACATTAAGTAACCTATTTTCTATCATTTTTTGAAGCTAAACTATATATTTTTATAGGTTCCAACATCAAGCAATTTGATATGCTTTACAATTGCTATTTTTTGTAGTTTTGGTTTTCAAATGAGCTGCTTTGCTCTAATCTATGATTTGTCTTCATCACTAACGATGATATTTAGATGAAAGCAAAAGTTTCTAAATTCAATAATCTCAAAGTAGATTCTTCAACATCAAATTTGGAAACTTGATCACAATAGTGTGGGATTGTCTTCTTCAAATAGATCACGAACAATAAGTGATTTTATGACAATTGCAACATTTGATTGGAGACTTTGTTAGTTTGAAGGCATCTTTATTCCTCATAGAAGGGAATTTTGATAGTCGCCCTTGATTTGATATCCTATAATTATGAATGAGTAAACATCTAGAGCATGCTATTTTTGCAACAACATCAATCAATGACTCCTACAACCACCATAGAGATACAGAAGGTTAGTCTCTAGTAAAGATAATAATAGGTTTTTGTGTTAGTTAAAAAGTAACATCCTTAAGCAAAGAATGGCTTAGTGTGAATATGTCAGAGAATGTTGAGTATATAATATATCTTCTCTTTTAAACCCACCAGGATGTCCATCTTTCATTTGCACTTGCTTATTTTTATGTGTGTCTTCCTCCCTTCCTGTCTCTCAAGTCTATCAATGCTCTACAAGCAAACAAGAATTAAGAGTCAAAGCCTTGGCGATGATTCGTTGACAAATTTGGAAGACCAATATGATCTAGTGAAATAGGTTCAATTGTGGGAGCATTAGCATGCCTCAGTGCAATGATAATCAATCCAAGCAAGCAAGGAAATTGCAAGTGTTTAGGAGCAGAATGCCTTCTGCAATTGTTTAAAAGAAGGTGCAAGTCATAGAACAAATGCATCAAGCAACTTAAGGAATAATTAGTAAGGTAGATCATAGGGAATTTGCATAGATTTTTGAGTTGAATCAACAACAACAATAGACAATATGTAGAAGCCTAAATATACTTCATGGTAAATGGGAAAAGAAGACTAACCCTTGACTACCATTTATGGGTGATGGAAAGTCGCTTGAAATTCCCTTATGAGCCTCCTGTCAACATATAAAGATGCAAAAACCTGAGGACCCTAATTCCCATGGACTGCTAGATGAGTCAACACCCTCCTAGCTACAAACCAAGAAATTACCTACCCATAGTGCAATTTCATTTAGCCTCATAATTGGAACCACTTCCTTGTCCATTGTAGCATCTTTAAATTAGCACATAAAAGGAACCAAGAAAAGAAAATATTTGATGCATTCATCCTATCAATGCGTAGTCTAGTTTTATACTAGCGTATCTTTATAGGAGATTGAACTCCACAAAGCCAAGTGAGCCTTTGTTTGAAACATAGAGGCAACTCTAAATTCTTAGCTTTATGCAAAGGTTTCTATAGACTGAGTGGGTTAAGCATAACCCATTTAGCTCATGATCATGTTTATGAATGCACATAGGTCAACATTTAAGAAACCTTCCAAAGTGAAACATCTCAATACATTCACGTTATGATGATATTATAGTCATGTTGAATGAAATCCATGAGTGAAAATGACAACTACTTTATAGTTTGTTTCCAAAGGATATGTACTAGTATACAAATTTTGAGTTATAGCTCATAGGTCTAAAGAAAAAGGAATTAGCTCCTGCTATCTCACATGAAACTAGTTCGAATGCAATAAATTTAATGGATAGACTCCATGAGATTTGCAAATAAGCTCCCAACATGAGGTCCTTCCATCTACATCAGCCCCATGTAACATTTGTAATGATGCACGACAATCACATGCTTACATGGATCAGAGTCCACTTTTTGTTCATACGGATTTGTAGATCATGCCCCAACTTGAGGCTCTTTCATCTCCATAAGATTCAAGAGCTTTATGCCATAGTGGGTGGTGTATGGACTTAGTATTCACTACTAGTTGTGATCAACAAGTCAGTCCTCAGCATAGTTCAATTATGCTATAGTGCATCATTATTGGATTCACTTTTCTCCACCACCTATGATTAGTAGATCAATCCTCAACATTAGGGCATCTCGGCATCAATTTAGTCTTGCCATAATGCAATTGATATTATCATTCTTCATCATATTCTCTTTTATAATCAAGGTTGTTAGCTCCTTGATAATCCTATGATAGATTTAGTTGCATCTGATGCTGGAAAATGTTTAGACACTATTGTTAGAGGTTGCCTTTAGCTCATGTTACTTGAGCATTCTAGATATTCAGTCCATTCACGCTACAACCTTCTCCTTGTGTGTGTGCATGCACGCACATGCACACATTTGTATGTATGCATAAGTGGGTGCATGTGCACACATGTATGTATGTATGTGAGTATGCATACACATATACATACGTATGCGCATGTCCATGTGTGTGTGTGTGCGTGCACACACATGCACACATTTGTTTGTATGTATGCATAAGTGGGTGTATGTGCACACATGTATGTATGTATATGAGTATGCATACACATATACATACGTATGTGCATTTCCATGCATGCACACGCACAGACACACCATGTGTGTGGGTTTGTACATGCATGCATCTGTATGTGAGTGCATATGTATGTACATATATATTTGCATGTCTGTATGTGTGTGCATATGTGATTGCACTTGCATATGTACCAATGCGACATCACTTGCATGCATACGCATGTATGTATGTGCATGTGTGTGCAAACATACGTACTTGTGTGCATGTTTTTTTTATGCATGCATTTGTATGTGCATCTATATGTGTGCATGCATTTGTGTGGTGTATGTATGTGCATGTGCATGTATGCACTCTCACACACGCGCACACACTAAAAAGAAGAAATGAAATCCATGTCTTTCTATATTCAAGAAGAAGTCTCCAAAGAGGGAACATGCAATCACAAACATCATAAGATTTCAATATAAGATAAGTAGACAAAGAAATTTATTTGACGAACACAGAGGCAATCATAAATACATTGCCTGAGTGACATCTGAAAAAAGTGAAACTTGGAGAAAGTGGAACCTCCAAAGACTGCATGATTTATGTCTTTCCGTAGAGTCCATAGTCCTCAATATCTAAGCTAGGTGAAGAAAAGATCAAATTCATATCCGTAGGGACAAATCCCAAATAGCCATAAGAGCTTGCCAAAGCAAGTGGATGGAAATCTAGCTTGGAGATGCTTTTGTAGTAGACAGAGAAAGTAATGAGTGATAGGGCAATGCCGAAAGAGATGAAGCAAGGATTCCTTTGAAGCCAAGCAAAATGAGTGGCACATGCCCAAGCAAGGGGCATTCGGGAGGAATTTCAACAACCATCAAACATCAAAATCCACGAAATACCTCAAGCCTGCCTCTTATGATTTAGGCTTTTAAAGGATTCCGTAGATGAGCAGCCTTTAACTAGGGGAGCCTTTGCCTGGCTCTAGTCTCCCATTTGACAAATTTTCAATGACCATTCCTCTATAATATATGTTTGGCTTGACATAAGCATGTGAGCTCAGGCGAGTTAAATCCTTGAAATGGCTAGAATCTATCAGATTTTGACAATTGAATTTAGCATCAGTATTCGTAAGTCATGCAAGTTACTCTTGACGTACTCTAGAATAACACCCTGCATGCGAGATGCAAAAGCATTCTAGGCATAATCAAGATCAATATGACTTTGTTCCCAAAGAGGGGCTACGGCATTATACACCATTTGTTTATATGCATCATTCTTCAAATAGCTGCTACTATAAGGGATCTTTTATTTGGCAACCTATCATGTGACATCTCATGAAAGGACAACCTCAGCCATAACGGGGCATGATTAGAATGCAAGAATGCATAATCTACCCATATCTACCAAGTAAGAGCCTCATATTGGTGTGCATTTACCATCCACCAACAAACCAATCTTGCTCGATAGGAGGAATCGGCATTATGTTCAAATGAATATCCAAAAAGCACAGGCTATAATTCCTTCCAAAAGTCTACTAGGCTACACAGAGAGATAAATTGAGACCAATGATGACGTTTAAGTGCCAACATATGTGTGTTGCCAGATGTGTTATCCCCTTGCTGGGGTGCATCATTGAAATCTGCACAAATACATGCATGTTGCCTCTAGGGATACCAGTGGATAGCCTCCTAGATTAATGCTCTATGATGAGAAGATTGAGGTGCATAAATCGAAGCAAATTCGATATTTTCACAGTGAATAAGACATTGCATAATCATCCACTTGCCCTCCTTATCATTTAATGCCACTAGAGGTTGAAGAGTATATTTTACAAAAAAAGCAATACCAAAAAAAGAGTCCCGAATAAAAGACGTCATAACATGCAAAATATAATGTCTTGCTTGCATACATATGTTGATTATGCTCTTGTAGAGCCACTATGTGAGGCTGCAGCTCATTGACATATGCCCACACAAGCTTCCATTTCCGAGAGTCACATAAACCCTGTACATTGAAAGTCAAGCATTGTATTTGTTCAAGCACATTTACAAAAAATTTATACGAAGTATGTACAATAAAATAGATCAAGTCTGCATGTTCACCTACCTCTTCACGTGTGCGCATACACACACATGTGCACACGTGTACACATGCATGAACAAATGCACATATACGTGCACAAAACACATGCATGCGTGCATGCATGCAAGTGTGGATGTGTGTGCACGTGCATGCGTGTGTGTGTGTGTGCGTGTTCTTACCCAAAAATAAAAAAAAAAGTGTGTGTGTGCAGGGACAACTTTTTGATCTCTTTATTCTAAATATCATATGCAAGTGTTGGATCCACTTTCCCACTTTTCTCAAAAGAGATGCTTTACTTAGTCAACAAATTATCCTTGCCAATGCTTTTATCCTTGTAAATGCAATTTTCCCAATTCCCTAAGAGAATGATGCATTATGCTTTATATAGCATTGATAAGGGAATTAACTCGATTTGATTTCACTTCTTCTTACCTTTCCACACAAGGGAGGCGATAAGAACTTAATAATTTTGGATCTCTCTCTCTCTCTTAGCTTTTCTTGCACCTTGCTCTTCCTTCCTTTGGCTTCAATCTCCTAGCTTAGAGTTGTTGCTTTGTCATCTAAGTGGGAACTTATGAGGTAGTTAATTTAAGCACATGTGTTGTCTTTGTTGTACATAAATTCTTTCCACAAGTTGAGCCGCTTATGAATTATTGGTCCCCACACCTCATACAACACACTACATGAAAAGCAAGGGTTGAGAGGTTGCTTTCAAACTATTTGATTTGCTCCATCATGACATGCAAGCATAGAGTAAAAGAGCACGAGCACCAAGGAGGAGAGCCTATTTTTTTGGATAGAACTCCTAAGTTTCATGAAGTTGCTATCGCAAGAGGTGTAAAGGATGAAAACAAAGCGCTTGGACGTGCAAGGTGTTGAAGGGGCACGTTTTTATACGGGGACTACGCTGTCGTAGGAAGGTAGAACGTAAGTGTGTGCTGTTGTGTTTTTTGGGGCCAAGGGAAAGCGACACAAATGGGAGGCGCGCAGAGTTTGGGAACTGTTGCTTGTTGCTGTGAAAGAATGTTGGAATGAGAATCTTATGCGACGACAAAGGTTGGACGATAGGGTTAAAATGGGAAAATTTTGGCGGCACACGTGTAAAGGGCAGGGGCCCTCGCGACCCAGCGCGTTTACCGAAAGCCTGGGTTATTTCCACAGAAAACGCGTACAAAAAATTAAGAGTAAGAAATCAGATATCACGTGGAATTCAGCCCGTAAAAACAAATAGGATACAGCGGCAAAGGATGAGTTTTTTGAGGCATAGGTGAAAAGTACGTGCGTGATTGGCTGGAACAGAGAAAAGAACGGAGCATCTGTGGGGGTAGATACAGGGGCGCCGGCCGACGTGGCAATGCTGGCCCTATTGAAAATTTTAGCGATTTAGCGATGGGATCGCAGTGAATCTTTGGGGCGCAGCCGGCACGTGTGAAGTCAGAATCTCAGATAATAAGGCCGGAATAAAAGGAATATGATTGTATTATTTGCAATTAGAATAATTAGGGGGCTGCCTTTTCCGACAGTAAAAAAATGGGCTGCTTACGTGTCGGGCGCAGCGCGCACACACACTCTCTCTCTCCTCTCTCTCCAGGCGCCCTCTCTCTACGCCCTCTCTCTCTTCGGGAAAACGCAGTTTTGGCACGCGGGGTCACTCACCCACAATCTGTGAGCACCTTTTTGCGTCGCAGGAGGCAGCGCCCGTCTCTGCTGTTCACAGCGGCTCGCCCCAACCACCACCCACAACCGCCTCTCCCCTTGATTCCTCCCCTTTCCATCTTTCTTCCCTCTTCCCAATGCTCGCAGCTCTCCCCTGTACCTCCGCCTGCATCCCCCCCCATCTGCCCTTCCTCCCTTCTTCCCTCCTGCCCTTTCCCCCAGATCCCCTCCTGCCACCTTTTGCCGCCCCCCTCTATCCCCTCCCCTTAGCTCCTCTTCCCACAACCCAGTGCTCTATTTCCTCAACTCCATCCTCATTACACATCTCTTCAGCAGAACGTTGCTCCCTTCTCCACAGTCGCCTTCGTCATCGTCGTCATCCGCAGCAAACGCCTGCCTTTGGGTTGTGAGTTTTTGCGTCTCTCCCTAGTCCAATCTTTCCAAAGGCACCATTTTGTTGATCGTCCTTTCCCAGTTTCGGAAAGGCCATGGTTCGGCATGCGGAGCAGCTAACCGCAGCTCAAACCTAGTTTTCCATGAGCTCGGAGCATTCGATCGTACCAGGAGTCAGAACGGCGATCTTGGGCTGTCGCTCATTTTTGTTGAGTGCGTTTCCCATCTCTCAAGATGAGGGCGAAGCTTCTTCATTTGCCACGGTTCTCTTCCCTGGGAATACTTTTACCACCAAGATGATCAGGGTTCAAAGGAGTTTCGATGTAGTCTGTTGAAGTTCACAGCGGTCTTTAGAAGGGCTGAGGCCGCAAGCTTGTCCTGCCATGTTCGTGTGGTCTGGGGCGTGCTGAAGAGCGAGAGATGGGGTGTGCAACTTCGAGGATCGAGGATTCGGATGTGCTTATGCAATGCAGGAACCGCAAACGGGCTATGAAAGATGCTGTGAATTTCAGACAGGATTTCGCAGTAGCACACCTAGCCTACATACAGACACTAAGAAACGTTGGATTTGCTCTTCGGCGTTTTGCGGAAGGTGAGTTTTCTGATGCGCAAACCTCTCCTAAAAGTCCGTCCACCCCTGTTCTATCTCTACCACAAACATCTTCGCCCCCTGTTGCAGCCTTGTCCCCCCCTCCTGCAGCTTCTGCTGTTTCTCCGCCCCCTTCAACCCCTCCTGCTCCTGCTTCTCCACCCCTTGCCCCTGCTCCTCCCAAAGCTGCAAGCCCCCCACCTTCTTCACTGCCACCATCTACGTCTCCTCGGGAATCACCCCCTGCATCTCCCTTCTTAGAAGCAAGCCCCGTTCAATCTGTTCCGGATGCTAGTCCCTATACAGATGTGTCCCGTTCAATGAGCATGCATGGTATGGCATCTCCTGAAAGGGCTAGCGACTTCTCTCCTCCTTACTATTCTCCTGCAAGAGACGAGATATTCATGACGTTCTCTCCCCCTCCTCGGATGTCCGTTGCTGCCCCACCTCCACCTTCCCCACCACACTCGGCTTCGTGGTTTATGGATATTTTCACCGCTCCAGTTATTCCGTATCATTTGCAGGAGCAGAGAAGGATGAAGCAATATGGTGAAGAAGAGGAGGAAGAAGCACAGGATTTTGATCAGGTCCGAGAAGAAGAAGGAATGCCTGATCTGGAAGACGAGGAACAGAAGGAAGAAGAAAAGGATCAGCCTGAGCAGGATGAAGAGATACAAGATGTGGAGGAGACGGCACCCCAGATATCTGAGGACAAGCCTGAGGAGAAAGTGGCAGACGTACCTGAAAGTAAGGCTGAAAATTCTCCTGATAAAGATGATGAAGAGGAGGAAAAGCCAGCTGTCGTGGTAACTGTAGTAAAAGACTTGGATATGGAGAATGACCACAAAGAAAAAGAAAGGAAAGAGCTTGCTGTTCTTACTACCGAAAAGGGAAGCAACTTGAAGCAAGTTGTGAGGCATATCGATGACCATTTTGCAAGAGCCTATGACAGTGGGAAGGATGTTTCTGGGATGCTGGAAACACAGATGGTCTATCATTATCTGAACATTATGGACTTAAAAGGTATACTTTCTTCCACCCTCAAAAGGGACTTTCTGATGAGGTGTACTCCAACGCAATCCGTTGATCTAATTTTCCACCTGTTTTATTTGCAGACTCCTCCAAGGTTTTCAATGCAATCACCTGGTACTGGTCCCGCAAGACATCTCTGGCAATGAGAGATGCTTATGAGGACAGTGGGGATATTCCAGAGTGTGGTATGGCTGGCAGCCATGCCTCAACCCTGGAAAGGTTGTATGCATGGGAGAAAAAGCTTTATGAGGAAGTGAAGGTAATTCATCCCTAAGGTGTTTTTTACTGGAAGGTGACATCTTTCTTGACAATGCCGTCTTGTGAAGGTCCCCAAGAGCAGAATTATAGGGATAGGTTTAAGCCTTAGTAACCTTAGGTCCTCTAAACGGATACTAGCTATAGCCCAGGAAGTCACCTCAAGTTGTACCTCAAGTTGACCTTTCATGGGGAGGTATTCTTTATGTTAATCAAACAGATTCCAGAATCTTTCGAAACCTAGATGGCAGCTTATGCTTGGGTACTGATGAGAACATAAAGCGTTGCTTTGCTTACTAAGTTCTTTTTCTTCTTTTTAAAATTTTCTCATTTACTCATTTGAAAACAATTTCCTTTGTTCTTTTGCTTGTTTTATAAACTTTTGATTTGTAAGGTTGGATTTATTGTAATCTTATGAAGGTATATGTTAATCAAACTGACCTATGGTGTATTTTACTGCTAAAAAACTTTTTATATTATGGGTCCTATTCTGGCATCTTTGCTGGAGGGTGGCACCTTTCTTTATGAAGGTTCCCAAAAGCAGAATTCTAGGGATAGGTTTAGCGGCCAGCCTACCTCTAAACAGATCCTAGCTGTAGCTCAGGAAGTTATGTGAAGGTGCTTTTTGCTGGAGGGTGGCATATTTTTTGACAATGCTGTCTTATGGAGGTCCCCAAAGGAAAAACAAGGTGAATGATATTTAATCATTCACAAGGCCTGCCCAAGATAAAAAAGCAAACAAAAAAGAATCCATTGGGGATGGTGTGGAGGAAGACTGCACGAGATGGAGAGAGAGAGAGAGAGAGAGAGAGAGAGAGAGAGAGAGAGGAGGAGGGGGGTGGGAGCGAGAAAAGGTGGAGATGGTGTGTAGGAAGAGAGAGAGAGAGAGAGAGAGAGTAAACCACTTTAAAGTCTACATTCAAGTCCAAACTTAAGAGAGAAGCCACGTGTCAACATATTGTCCAATAGGAAAATGCACTTCTAAAGATTCTAAAAAGGCCTAATTTCTGCTTTGCCCAATTTGAAACGTTGCTAAGGCTACCTAGAGGGCAGGCCAATTATAGGGATAGGTTAGCCTTAGTAACCTTGGGGCCTCTAAACAGATACATGCGATTTCTCAGGAAGTCATGTCAAGTAGACCTTGACCATTCATGGTGAGATTTTCTTTATGTTGTTAATCAAACTCGCCTTTGATGTATTTTACTGCTCAAATCTTCGTACAGCGTGGTCCTATTCGCTGTGGGCTCGTAACTCGATCAATCACTCAGTCAATCAACTCGCTTGATTGGATTTTTACCCTTTTGCTTTATTATCTATCTTGTGAGTTAAGCAAAGATTCAGTTGAATGGCACTACTGCTTCATACTTTTACTTGTTTTTAATTGTCAAGTTTGTATTCTGTTTGGACTGTCTTCTGTTTGGACCATTGTTGATATAACTTGATTTGAGTTTCTAGTGCTCTA
Source organism: Dipteris shenzhenensis (assembly GCF_047967505.1). Taxonomy (NCBI): domain Eukaryota; kingdom Viridiplantae; phylum Streptophyta; class Polypodiopsida; order Gleicheniales; family Dipteridaceae; genus Dipteris; species Dipteris shenzhenensis. Next base: position 44,785,522 of record NC_141625.1, read on the forward strand.
TTACATTATTACTGTGCGAAGCTAGCAGTTTCTGGATAGTAACTGGAGAATCTGGTAATTTGTTGCTGCAGACTGGAGAGGTTATTCGAATGGCTTTTGATCGGAAGTGCAAGCAGTTAAGCATACTTGATCGTAAGGGGGAGGACCCCACTGTGATAGACAAGACACGTGCTGCTATTAAAAAATTAGACACACGGCTTATAGTGGCTTTTCGAGCAATACATTCTGCGTCCATGAGAATCCAACAGCTGACAAATGAAGAATTGTATCCCCAGCTGGCTGAGTTGTCAGGAGGGTATGCTTGGATTTGGCCCAACTAATAGTTTTGTGTTATTACATGTTCAGTTTGCAAACTCTTCTGGACTCGTCCCGAATACTAATACCTGACAATCTGTCAAGTGCTTTAAATGCTGGAAACTTTTCTGCTGTCTGCTGTTCACTACTTCTACACTACTGCTCAATACAAACTTTACATCAGTCAGATTCCTTAGTCTCACACAGCTTATCTGTGAAGTGCTTGCTTGGTTCGTATTTACAAACAGGCATGGTCTCACATCCTATGGTTTGTTTGCATCACAGGTTGATGAATATGTGGAAGGTGATGTTAGAGTGTCACAAAACACAAAAAGCAATTGCATTGGAGATGCAGACTCTTGAGAACTCAAAAGCTGGCGATGCAGCAGATGAGATGCACAGAAAGGCCACTATTGAACTGGCACATGAGCTCGAGAAGTGGCAAAGTCATTTTCATCGATGGATTAGCTCTCAAAGAAAGTACATCAACTCTTTATTTAAATGGTTGGAACAATGCCGCTCCCAACCAGAGGCAGATGTGAGAGGTACACCTAATTCTATGTACCGGTCAGCAGGAGAGCCCAAAATTTATTTGTTAATACAAAAGTGGCAGACCTCCCTTGATGAACTTGCAAATGAGCAGAGGGCTGTGGATGTTATCAGCGATTTTGCTGCAGTGGTATACTCATTAGAGTCCGGGCAGTCAGAGGAGCTAAATCTAAAGAAACAAGCTGAAAGATCTGCGAAAGGCCTACATGACAAGACTCTCTCACTTCAACATATGGAAAGGAGGTTTGTGGAGGCTCCAGAAGACTCTGGTGGTAAGCCTGGTGAAAGGCATAAAAGCAGCTTACAGGAAAGAAGAGATGACCTAGACAGCTTGAGAACAGTTGTTGAGGAAGAGAAGTATAAGTATTCCAGGGCTGTACAAGGCCGACGAGAGACCACCCTCAGTAGTCTTAGGGAAAATCTTCCAATGGTCTTTGAATCAATGACTTCATTTGCAACTGCTGCTCTTAGCAAGTATGAAAAACTGCAACAGGAGACGGAGAACAGTAAATTTTCACTTGAAGACAATGATGAGATGCATGAAAATTTGGAGGAGTGAACAAGTTTTATTTATGATGGGAATAGCGTCTGCTCCGAGGGTGCATATGCCCAACAGATGGTGTCATCATCTCAATTACCATATCTTATCATCAAGTTTTGAGGGTGCCTGTGCCCCTACAGCTATCTTAGCAGTTATCAATCAAGTCTTCTTTTTCCCTTTTCCCCTCTGCACAGCTTGCTTATGTTGTAACTTTCATAGCCTTTTTGTCAAGGCTTCATTATTTATAATCTACCCCTCTTCTCTCTTTTGGTTGATTAGTGTAATTTCGTCTATGTTTTAGCTCCTTAATAGGTAAATGTTGTTAGTCTTCTTTGTTTTTTATGCATTAGCTCGTTCTTTTTCTCGTTCTGTATTGTTGGCCCTGCTCTTATTTCCTTTTTGTGTCTAATTTCCCGCCTTGTTTTTTCCTCCCCCTCGTATCATCATTCAAATTTTCAGGGAAGAATTTCCCAAGTTAAAGGGCTTTCTTTTGCAGCTTCATGAAAAGTTTTGTAGTGTAGGGAGGGATTAAGTAGTGAGAGTCTATTGAGCCATGGGCTCTTGATGTGTGCTATTGTCAATGGATTAACTGTAAGGAATGAGCAGCCTTCATATTCTCAGCGGCAGCCCTGCCAAAATAAGGGGTGGGGGGTGTTCAGCACTCCTGTTTTCACCCTGGGTCGTTCACCTTCAGGCGGGCATGGTTTGAACATCTTCTCTATTATTGCGAATTCAAATCAGTTCTTAAAATGTCGACTGTCATTAGGTATGTCCTTTAAAATTTTTCTCCTATTTGATGCTATCTTAATTTGTTGTACACATATATTTGATTTCTGAGTGAAAGTATGAGTAGGCTTTAGGCTGCTTATTTAGATGCTAAAAGCTAAAGACCATATTAGTCACCATGCATGATAAAGATTGTGTTTAGAATACGTAGGTGCTGGAGGTCAACTTCTCCTGATGTCACTCTAGAGAGAGAGGGCCAGTGCTGTGAGTGTGTCATTCCAGTGAGGCTAGTTAGGCTGAGTGAGGGCCTTGTGGGTGTGCCTGCCCTGCGAGGGTAGAGTAGGAGGTGCCTCCGGACTCACTTGGAGGCACAGTTGGGGGCTACTTCATGTGCTGCAGTCCCTCTCCTATGAGGCCTTTTGTAGGATGAGGTGGGCCAACCTGTTGGTTGGCCACGTAGGCCTTCTGGTTGGCCTATAGGCAGGGGAGCTTGGCAAGTTGGCTGTGCAGCAGCCTCATATGAGGCCGGCCAGGTGGTGCAGCCCAGCCGGCCAGGTGGTGCAGCCCAGTTGGGCCTAGAGCCAGGGCTTCTGCCCTTGTAGAGCAGCCTGGCAGCCTCTATATGGAGCAGCAGGTGGTTGGCCACCTAGGGCTGCTGCTGGCCCAGCAGTCGATCAGTGTGGAGCAGGGTTCAGCCCCTACATAGGGCCTTGTGGAGCCCTAATTATAGGCCAGGGGTTCCCCTAGGGGCCTATAGTGGGCTGTCGAGAGCAGGTGGGTCGGCCTGCTTATCTCAGCCGACCCAGGAGGCTTCTTCAGTAGAGGTTTTCCCCAGCAGGCTGTGGGATTTTGGCCTGAGATCTCTTGCATTCTCTTGTCCTTTTCTCTCTCTGTGAGCAGTTTGTGTGTGCGAGTGCTCTCTCTGCTTCTGCATGACGAGGTATGAGGGCTGTAAGGCTAGGTTAGGAGGAGGAGTGTTATGACCCTCATTAGCAGGAACTCACGTTAGGTCCAAATTGGCATTAATCATGGGGTTAGGTCTGCATTAGCTTTATGTGTCATTGTAGAGTTAGCAAGTTCTTCTGGACCCGTCATGAATGCTAATACCTGACAATCTGTCAAGTGCTTTAAATGCTCTAAACTTGTCTGCTGTCTGCTGTTCACTACGTCTACACTAACTTTACATTAGTCAGATTCCTTAGCCTCACACAGCTTAGTTTTGAAGTGCTTGCTTGGTTCGCATTTACAAACAAGCGTTGTCTCACATCTTATGGTTTGCTTGCATCACAGGTTGATGAATATGTGGAAGGTGATGCTAGAGTGTCACAAAACACAAAAAGCAATTGCATTGGAGATGCAGACTCTTGGGAGCTCAAAAGCTGGAGATGCAGCAGATGAGATGCACAGAAAGGCCACTATTGAACTGGCACATGAGCTCGAGAAATGGCAAAGTCATTTTCATCGATGGATTAGCTCTCAAAGAAAGTACATTAACTCTTTAATTAAATGGTTGGAACAATGCCGCTCCCAACCGAGGCAGATGTGAGAGGTACACCTAATTCTATGTTTCGGTCAGCAGGAGAGCCCAAACTTTATTTGTTAATACAAAAGTGGCAGACCTCCCTTGACGAACTTGAAAATGAGCAGGGGGCGGTGGATGTTATCAGCGATTTTGCTGCAGTGGTATACTCATTAGAGTCCGGGCAGTCAGAGGAGCTAAATCTAAAGAAACAAGCTGAAAGATCTGCGAAAGGCCTACATGACAAGACTCTCTCACTTCAACATATGTAAAATAAGGTTTGTGGAGGCTCTAGAAGACTCTGGTGGTAAGCCTGGTGAAAGGTATAAAAGCAGCTTACAGGAAAGAAGAACTGACCTAGACAGCTTGAGAACAGTTGCTGAGGAAGAGAAGTATAAGTATTCCAGGGCTGTACAAGGCCGACGAGAGACCACCCTAGTAGTCTTAGGGAAAATCTTCCAATGGTCTTTGTATCAATGATTTCATTTGCAACCGCTGCTCTCAGCGAGTATGGAAAACTGCAACAGAAGACGGAGAACAGTAAATCTCCACTTGAAGACAATGATGAGATTCATGAAAATTTGGAGGAGTGAACAAGTTTTATTTCTGATGGGAATAGCATCTGCTCCGGGGTGCATATGCTCAACGGATGGTGTCATCATCTCAATAATCATATCTTATCATCTAGTTTTGAGAGTGCTTGTGCCCCTACAGCTGTCTTAGCAGTTATGAATCAAGTCTCCTTTTCCCCTTTCCCCCTCTGCACAGCTTGCTTATGTTGTAACTTTCATAGCCTTTTTTTCAAGGCTTCATTATTTATAATCTACCCCTCTTCTCTGCTTTGGTTAATTAGTGTAATCTTGTCTATGTTTGAGCTCATTAATAGGTAAATGTTGTTTTTCTTCTTTGTTTTTTATGCATTAGCTCGTCCTTTTTCTCTTTCTGTATTGTTGGCCCTTCTCTTTTTTCCTTTTGGTGTCTTACTTTCCCGCCTTGTTTTTTCCTCCCCCTTGTATCATTAATCAAATTTTCAAGGAAGAATTTCCCAGGTTAAAGGGCTTTCTTTTGCAGCTTCATGAAAAGGTTTTTAATGTGGGGAGGGATTAAGTAGTGAGAGTCTAGTGAGCCATGGGCTTTTGATGTGCGCTCTGGTCAATGGTTTTTAACTGTAACGAATGAGCAGCCTTCTTATTCTCAGCTGTAGCTGTCCCAAGAAAGGGGTGGGGGGACGGGGGGCGGCGGTGTTCAGCACTACCGTTTTCACCCTGGGTCATTCACCCTCAGGCAGGCGTGGTTTGAAAATCTTCCCAATTATTGCGAATTCAAATCAATCCTTTAATTGTTGACTGTCACGAGGTATGTCCTTTTAACTTTTTCATCTATTTGATGCTATCTTAACGTGTCGTTCATATATATTTGATTTCTGAGCTACATCAAGTATGAGTAGGCTTTAGACGGCTTAATTTGATGCTAAAAGCTAAAGATCATATTATTGACTACACATGATAAAGATTGTGTTAGAATATGATATGTAGGCAAGGCCCTCAAGTGAGCTTTTGCATGAGGAGCTATGAGGGCTGTAGGACTAGGTTAGGAGGAGGGGTGTTATGACCCCCAAGATCATTTCGCATTGATGATGGGTTAGGTCCGAATTGGCGTCAATCATGGGGTTAGGTCTTATATGATGGGATTAGGTCTAGGTGGTTATGGATAGACCCAAGAGATTCTGGATATCTTTTGAAACCCAGATGGCAGCTCATGCTTGGGTACTGATGAGAACATAATCGTAGCTTTGCTTACTAACTTATTTTTATTTTTTATTTTTTTGATTTACTCTTCCCTTCTGTCCTTTGTTATTTCATTTGTTCAAAGCACCAAGTGGGTGAGGAGGCACAACAAAGGCGTATATCCGTGAGGCAAAGGCTAAGGGACCTAGGTAATCCACTGTACTTGTCCCCCTGCCATGTGGGAAATAAGTGAGCCCGCCAGATAATGGCCATCTCTGGAGATCGTAATATGTGATCAAATCACGGACTTCACTACTCCAGTAGATGGGTCGCCCATACCTTGTCAACATGTGGTGCATCTGCTGAGTGCCTCACTATCCTGAGCTCTACTGCATCTAGCTCCGGTACTATCTCGTGCGTGCATTGAAGTTAGCAAGAAGTAGGGTTATCTCCCTGCCTAGAGAACTCCGTGATGTCATCTTGTATCGTCTCATATGGGCTATGTCCCTCTGTGGTGACCTCACGTGCATAGGATGAAGTGTCTAGGGCACCACAATAATGATCGATCGTGCATTTGGGGGCTGGACCCGTATCCCGATATGTCTCTCTTCGTGCCACAAATATGAGTGGTCGGCAAGTGTGATCTGAGGACAGCCACACCCCCATAATCTCGTATCCCACTGTCTCTCATCATCTCTATCCTATGGGTTGACTCCCATGTATATCCTGTCACTATGGGCAGTCCTCTCTTTGGGCTTTCATGTGTCTCGGTGTGGAAGATCATGTCTCTGTCAGTGTATGTCTACAAGAACCCTCCCGGATTGGACCAAATGGTGCCATTGCAATTCTATACAGCTATTTTCAGTCCACTTTGTGCAGTCATCCCATGGGCCCGACACCTTCATAGCTCCCCATCTTCCTCCTCATCGTTTTCTTCTTTGTCTACTCTCTCTCGAATGATCACTTTACCATCCCTGGAGGCAGCCCATTTCCTTGCTTCTCTTGCTGCCCTCATACTCATGAGGGTAGACCTGTCCATTGCTGTCCTGAGCTTCATCACTAGTGGTCTCATTGGGATCTCCGCCTTGCCCACTCTCCAAGCTGTCTCACCAGTGAGATTGACCCCCATCTTATCGAACAAGACTTTGGCATCTGCCATTGGAGTGTCTCCCATTGGTAGGCCTCTGACCAAGACATTTAGTACCTTGTTAGCCCTTCTCTTTTGCTTTTCAAAGCTTCAGAGATAAACTCCTTTTTAGGGGCTGATGTGCCTCTATTAACCACATCCTTCCACTCCATCATCTTTGCCTGTCTCTTACTGATTTGTTGTTTGAGTTCAGCATGTGTGCCTTGCATTGTTGTTTGCATAGCTGCAATATCATTCCTAAGAGTAGCACTTTCTGTTTTGAGTTCTTCCATGGCCTTGCAAGTCTCTTCCAGAGCCACCTTCATGTCTTTTAATTGCTGCATCTCAATCCCCAAAGCATGTACCTTCTCTTGGAGTTTGATTTTTTCATATAATCACTCAGCTTTTTCCTTCTCCCATTCTTCCCTCTTGGCCTTTTCCTTTCTCCACTTTTCTTGTATCCCCCCCCCTTGTTTCTTCACTTTAGCTAGTGTCTTATCCACATATGCTTTCTCTGTTAGGAGAGCTACATTCGTAGCCTCCTGGCTGTCAATTTTCTTAGTCAAGTCTAGGCATATCTTATTGAGACTTGTGAGGACATTGGATGTAGCATTGTGGTTTGTTTCTGCTGAATATGCTGTCATGGCATTTTCTTAAATATCCTCTACACATCCTCTTAATTTGTCTGATTGGATATATTATAGTCTTACAATGGTATATATCCTCTACACATGGTCGTGTAGGCATTGTGCAAAGCCTCGTTCGTCCTTGTTTATTCACACAGATGCATATATATATATATATATATATAGAGAGAGAGAGAGAGAGAGAGAGAGAGAGAGAGAGAGAGAGAGAGAACTACTCCAAGGCACAATTAATACACCAACATGTGCACAATTTGCCTGGGATCACTAGGAATTAATTCCTCAAGCCTGATACACGTACTAGGACTCTCGGAATCTCCAAAGGGCAGCGAACAGATAATAACTAGCGAATACTTAATTTTCTGCAATTGAGAAATTCCGTTTTGATTTAAACTCTCTAATGAGTGCTATCCCGTCCCGGTAGACTGCCCATTTACCATCCTCCTTCCTAGCAGCCCGAACCTTTGCCACTGCCTTATCCTTCAGTTGAGCCTTGGTGAGTTGTCGGCTATCCATATCTTCATCCCTTTCAGCTTGTGAGATTGTCGCAGAACTTTTATACGTATGTCTCGTGAGTTGAGTGTAATGATAGCATCGCCATTACGTTGACCGATATGAACTGCTCAAGCTTCATTGTCATCATCTGGGTTGTCAGGATTGTCCTCGGCATTTGCTGTCCAGTCAACAGTAGGCATGGCTGTCTGGACATGTGCTAAGGTATCACTAAAAGATTCATCTTCTTTATACCATCCATCTAGAAGCTCCCCAATTCTGATTTTCAAAGCATTATCCTTTCTAGCTGCATGTTCTTTAATCTCTTCCTGAATATCAGCTTTGTTGACCTTTGCATTAAACTCCATAGTCACTTCTTGTTTGGTTGTCTGCATTTCAGTATGAACTAGATTCTTGACTGCAGAGACCAGTTGGGGGGTAGGGAGGGAAGCATTGCATGACTTTATAACCTCGTCAATGACTTCCTTCTTACCAAGTCCTTCCAAGACTTGAATTCTAGCTATGGCATCCGTTAGCTGCATCCTCAGCTCTCTCACTTGATCCTGTAGGAAGTAAATTTGTTCATGATATCCAAGAATTGGTCGGTCAAAAAGACCACCTCGTTCATATATATGTGCATACAGGGAAGGCGTCTTGGCTGCCACTATGGAGTATCTGGCTTTGTTACTGGAGGCTGCTGGAGTGGAAGGGGTTTTTGAAGAGGAGGAAGGTAGGCTGGGCCATGCTTTGCTAGCCATATCTCTTGTTACCCCCTGCTTGAGCTAAACCGGTCCTTCCAAGACTTGAATTCTAGCCATGGCATCCGTTAGCTGCATCCTCAGCTCTCTCACTTGATCCTGTAGGAAGTAAATTTGTTCATGATATCCAAGAATTGGTCGGTCAAAAAGACCACCTCGTTCATATATATGTGCATACAAGGAAGGCGTCCTGGCTGCCACGGTGGAGTATCTTGCGTTGTTACTGGAGGCTGCTGGAGTGGAAGGGGTTTTTGAAGAGGAGGAAGTTAGGCTAGGCCATGCTTTGCTGGCCATATCTCCTGTTACCCCCTGGCTGAGCTAAACCCCTAGTTGGGCTGGAGGTTCAACCCAGCTAGGGGTTCCTAATTTAAGAGCTTGCTACAACCAGCTAGGGGAGCAGGGAGCTGAACAGGAACGGGAGCAAGAGGTACAGGTGTACGGGTACGAACGAGAGCGGGAGCTGCAGCAGGTACAGACGGGAGCGGGTGCGGGTATGGACGGGAGCGGGACAGGAGGGGGTGCGGGTACGAACGGGAGCGGGAGCAAGAGCAGGTACGGACGGGAGCGGGAGCAGGTACGGACAAGAGGAACGGGGGGAGGGGGCTAGCAGAGAGGCTATGAGAGGGGGGTTGGAGAGGTAGGGGGGAGCGGAGAGACTACGACAGGGGGGTGAAGAGGCTATGAGAGGGGGGCTGGAGAGGCTACGGGAGGGGGGGAGCGGAGAGACTACGGGAGGGGGGGCGGAGAGGCTACGGGAGGGGGGTGGAGAGGCTACGGGACGGGGGTGGAGAGAGAGAGAGAGAGAGAGAGAGAGAGAGAGAGAGAGAGAGAGTCTATATTAGTCCATGCAGACCAACATGTTAATGTGACAGCAAAAAACTATCTAGTACATCTCTGCTTAGGGACGGCACATGGCATCTCTCAAGGAGTGCAAAAATCAACTCAAGTTATTAAGAGTTCCTACGTAATAGTCTGTGAAAAAAATAATAAGCCATAATCAGTTTAAGACTGAGGGGTTTTTTGGCTTGGATTTAAATTCTTTGATGAGTTCTATGCCTTCACGGTGTACTGAACATTTTCCAGCCTTTCTACTAGCCTTGACCTTGGCTAATTCTGTTGCCTTTTTCTTTAATTGAGCTCGTGTGAGTTCCTTGGCTATCCACACCTTGGTCCCTTTCAGCTTGTAAGATTGTCGGAGAAGCTTAATCTGTGAATCTTGTGAGCTGAGTGTATTTATAGCAAGTCCAAGGCGATGTGATAGAATACCCCTGGATCACTCTATTAGCTTGTGGCTTGCCTCTCCTTGTTCTTCTTTGGTCCAAAAACGAGCCTCAAAGCAAATTTTACCTTTTCTGCTTGCTTTCCAAGCCAGCTAGCCAAACATGGCTTGTGGAGCTATTTTTAGTGAAAGGGATTTTTATCACTATTCTGGATCAGCAGAAAACTACCCCAAGGCACGATTAATACACCAACATGCGCACAATTTGCTTGGGATCACTAGGAATTAATTTCTCAAGCTTGATACATGTACTAGGTCTTCTAGACATCTACTCTTGTCTGCGACAAAGGGGCAGAGGAAGTATCCCCTCTTGAGTATTAGGCAATACTTTGGACCTGCACCCTGCTGAACTTGAAGGAGCCTCGACCAAGGTTGGCTCAAGATCAAGCTGCGCGACGTGATACTTTAACTCAAACTTTTATTTCCTTCTGCTGTAGGAACTGCTCTCATGAATCATCCATCTCTTCATCCTGTGGCAGTTCCTCAGCAAGCATATCCTCTGGAAGAGGACCATGGAATGGTTTCAAGATACTCACATGGAAGGCATTGTGAATTCTGCAACCATCTGGTAGTTCTAGCCTGCAAGCCACATCATTTATCTTTTCAATAACTTTGAAAGGCCCATAGTAGCGAAGGCTCAGCTTAGGCGAGTTCTCCACAAACGAATCAGCCTCAAAGATTTTATCTTTGGTATGCAATATAGGCAAAACTTTCTGCCCTCCAACAATATGAAACAGGGCTTTACTTGTAGGAGTGTGTACCGTATTATTATGTACCGTATTATTATATGCAAATTCAACCAAAGGTAAATGCAGCTCCCACTGAGCCTTACGATCAGAGACATAGCATTTTAGAAGATGCAAAACCGTTGAGTTTGGTTGCTCTGATTGTCCATTAGTCTGTGGATGAAATGCGGAGGAGAACTTCACTGTAGTACCCAAATTATCAAAGAGTTCCCTCCAGAAAAGACTCGTCATGCGATGATCCTTGTCACAGACAATAGATGTCGGCATGTCATGGTACTTAAAGATATGTTGCATAACCAATCGCGCCATGTGATCTGCTGTAATTTTTTTCTTGACGGGAATAAAATGAGCTTGCTTACTGAATCGATCAATAATCGTCTAGATTCCATCATGTCCCGTGGGTGTACAAGGAAGATCGAAGATAAAATCCATGGTGATACTTTCCCATGGCATGGTAAGGATCGGCAATGGCAACAAACCTCAGGATTTCAGGCGGTCATACTTAACCTTTTGGCAGGTTAAACATGTCGTGACATACTCTTCCACATCTTGGCGCAAACTATGCCAATAAAAATAATGCTCCACCGCCTTGACTATGGAATCAATGCCCGTGTGCTGTGCATAGTGTGGCGTATACCTTGGGCCTCAATTGCTTGGGTACTCACAAGAAGCCATGCATCATTAAAAACGCTTCCTTAAGAGCATAATGGTCTAGGCGCTGCCTATCCTATAACTGATAAAAAATCTGAGCAAAATCTTCATCGTCCGCATAGTTTCCCTTGATAGGCTCCAATGCATCATGATAAGCAATAGAAACAGCAGATACGTGTGGCTTCCTGGACAACGCATCTGCAACCACATTCTTCTTGCCCTCCACATGAATAATGTGGAAATGGAACATAGACAAGAAGTTTGCCCATCGCATATGCTTCTCCGATAGTTTGGACTGTGTGAGAAAAGACCTTAAAGATTGATGATCAGTCTGCACTGTAAAATCAGGTCCCAATGAGTAATGCTCCCGAGTAGAAAGGGCATGAATTACAGCCAACATTTCTTTCTCATAAATCTGCAAATCCTTTTCCGGAGGCTGTAAAATGCAACTTTCATAAGGACAACTGCAACTGGAGAAGATTTCCCAAAAGGAAGGTACGTAAATCGGGCAAAACCAGCACCGGATCTGAAGTGAGCTTCACCTTTAGTGTCTCAAAAGAAGCATTGTGCTTCTCAATCCAGACAAACGGTGTCTCCTTCTTCTGCAAAGCATGAAGTGGACCTGCATCTCTGCAAACTAGCGAATGAAAAGACGATAGTATGAACATAGCCCAAGAAAGCTACTTAACTCCTGCAAGTTTCTAGGTTGGGGCCAAGTCCTGATTGCCTCAACCTTAGCTGGATCTCCCCAAAAGTGTATCTCCAGCACGAAGAATTCACTAACACTGGAGCTAGATTGCCCTTGTCCACCCCCAGACGCTAGATTGGCTCTAACCTTAGCTCCCGTTTGGGTTCTTTATCATTTATTCAAAAGGCATCTATATACAAGAAAAGCAATGTCGTGCATCGATCCAAAATGAGCCAACTGAATAATCCATTCACAGGCAATTCCGTCGTGCTATGCATTAGTTTCAGGCTTAAAACAGCATCCCAATCGAGTGCAATATCCCATGATAGCCTTTCTTCTGATTCTGGCTGATAGTTCTAACCTGACAACTCTGACTCCCTTCACAGGAGTCCTGGCAGGAGAGAAATCAGCCAAGTCTGTCCTGGCAGCTGTGATACCCTACAAGGGAGTCTTGGCAGGACAAAGACCAGAAAAACAACCAACCCTGAAAAAGGTTAGCTGCAACAAGGCTTTAGGATCTGAAGAGTTTGAGGCAGCAGGAGAGCTTTTGGGAAGCCATCGACTAATCTGAAGGCTCTAGGAACCCTCAAAAGAAACAAGCAAAAAGGCGAATCTGTCTGGAGTAGTTCTCAATCACTTTGGCAAGCAAAATCAGGAGGAGCAGCCTTGGAAGGTGATAAACAGCAAAAATGATTTCCATCTGGCACCCTTCGGCCCCTGGCAGCTCAATCTTGGTAGGTGAAATGGATTTGGTACCAATATGGCACCCCGGAAGCATGTCTGGTGGATTTGGAACAATAAAATTAGGTATGGCATCCTTGGAAGGCCTATGGTAGGTGCAACTTAGCAAATCCTCCCGCTTGGAAGCAAGTTGGGTTGCAAGGGAGCTCCAATTGCCCGAAAAAGTGCGATTTTGATAGGCGCTTGGCCTGGAAGAAATGTGAATCAGATTTGGGCCTTTTCGAAGGCACGAACAGCAAACATGCAGCAAAAACGAACTGATTTGGAGGCCCCTGCCACAAAAACGAGCTTCTGGCAGCCCTGCTAGCCCACCAACAGCCCACAAACTGCCGTCTGGTCGAAAGTGAGCAAGGTGATGCTATAGAATAGCCCTGGATCGTTTTCCCAGCCTATGACTTGCCTCTCCCTCTTTTTATGTGGTCCAGAAAAGAAGCCTCAAAGCAAATTGACTTTTGTCGTGTCCCACAAGCCAGCTTGCCAAACGTGGCTCTTGGAGCTATTTTTAGCTATAGGGATTTTTACCCTTCTCTAACCTTCAGACCCTTGCCTTGGCCCATGGAATTAATTGCACTGAAGTGTCCTTTGATCTGTTTTAATCAGTTGGAGGCTAGGATAGTCACTGTAAATTCCTAAAGCTTCGAAATTCACGTCCCCGCGACAGTTTCAAACCCATGTCCCTTGTGAAAGAAGCAATGGTATTGTCCTCAGATCTCATAGTAAGCAAGGTAAATGCATAAGAAATGCTCCTTAGTTTCCACCGTTGCCAATGTGCATAGCCTGCAAACCCGTTGCTCTCTAGGTGTGCCTGCGGCCCTCCTTGCCTCGATCCTTAGCTTGTGAGACGAGACCCGCATCTGTCCTAATGCATGGGTAATCCGTCTGTCGTCCAGATGCTGGGGCCTAGTGATGAATCCCTCGTCTGATACTCTCAAGAAGTAGAGAGAGAGAGAGAGAGAGAGAGAGAGAGTCTCTCTATTAATGTCCACGGAGACCAACATGTTAATGTGACAGCAAAAAACTATCTAGTACATCTTTGCTTAGGGATGGCACATGGCAGCTCTCAAGGAGTGCAAAAATCAACTCAAGTTATTTAGAATTCCTACATAATAGTCTATGCCTTCACGGTGATGTATGTTTGAAATGACAGAGTCAGCAATTGCATTTGCTTCCGTGACAACTTGTTTGTCATATGCATTAAGGTAGTATAGCCCGGTGGAAATTGTGCCAGTAAGTTCTATACGGTTGTCATGCCGATTGTCGTGCACAACATATTGATAGCCGTCTACGAAAGCCATTTTTGGAGATGGCTGAGATAGAAATCACATTGTTTGTGATACCTGGAACGTATAACACTTCAAATAGTGTCGCTGCATGACTTCAACCTGTCCAATCCCTTTCACGGGATTAGATGCATGATGAAGTTTTGGATCAGGATTCATCGACGTAGCAAACGGGTCCCTCCCTTTTTCTCCTCAGCCTATGAGGTATGCAGGATAAAGAACCAACCTATCTTGTTACGCTCTAGCCGAGGTAGCATGACCTCGGAAGAATCAGTCGACATTTCCCTTATAGGATCTATCTCTGTAACACTCTCCTAAGTTCAGATTGCCTTGCGTTGGCTTGTAATTGCTGCGCTAACAACTGTTGCAAGGCATCCTCCAGCAATGCAATCCTGCCAGATAAAGTGTTAGCTACTGGGCGCGATCCCTGCTGGGTCGGCCGGACTCCTGATTCACCAGGGTCCCTCCTGGAAGCCCCTTCTTCTGCTTCCATTTAGTTCAGTAGGTGTTTTGTTTTGGGGCTTTTTTTTAATTTAAAAAACACCCCCCTAGAACACTGTAATCACAAGCTGACACAATTCAGGGTACTGACACTCTGAACACAATTCCCTATACTAGGGAATTCCTGCAATCCCACATTCACACTGATCAAGCATTTAATACAGGCATATATCACAGATGGCGCTTTTCCCTATACTAGGGAAATTCCTGCAGTCTAATTCTAACTGAAGCACACAGGCATCTGCTCAAGCATAATTTGTTCTTGCTATAGCATCATAAACTGCGACCTCTGCTAAAACCACAAAAGTCTAACTGCTTCCGACAAAACAGGAATAACGAAAACCAAAAGGGAAAATAGATAAAGTGCTCCCTGGAATTCGAATCCCGCAGCTTGCAGCCTGCACGTACGGCCTGCTCTCAGCTCTCACCAGTCATCCGTACTCTGACTTCTACCAACGACCACCGAACACAACCAGCAGTCGAAGACCTTCGTCAGGCCCGATCAAGCTATGCTAAGTGCGGGAGGGCTATGCTCAGACACGTCGTCATCACGTCGTCGTAGTCCATCGCATGGAGGTCACAAACAGCAGGACCCTCCTGCGCTCTTCACCCCTCGTTTCGTCGAGTCACTTGCAACACTGAACAACGTTCGCCTCACGCCAGCTCCTCACAGTCCTCTACAACACGCCCTCAGCCTCTTCGTGGGTGACCTCATCAAGTGATGTTGATCGGAATCCAAAATCATCCATTGACGATTCCCTCCGCGCTCAGAGGTGACTCTGTTACTCTTTTCCCCTGCTTCCGATCATTTCTTTTGGGAATCGCGTCGCGCCCAAACGCTCATTTCAACATCTATTTTGCTCTCTGGCACCTCGTCGCGGCTCCATCCAAGGGAAATTGTGTGTGGAAGCTTGATCATAGTGAAGAATAGTCGCAAAACCTCACGTTAATCAGCGCCTCACGTAAATACTGAATATCAAAGTGCGCTGCTTCCCTTCTCGTCGATCTCTAGGCTCTGCGACAGCTACGTAAACCCGTGTTCGTCCCTTCTCTAATTCCAAGCCTTGCGCTCTGATACCAACTGTCACCCTCCTGTTCTCTATACTAGCCTGTTCTGCCAGATCACGGGAGTAGCACCCTGATTCTCGTCCCAGCCTATTCTGCCAAGACTTCCCAGCGAGACAGAGATCTACATTCAAATTCACGTGAATCAGTTTCTTCTCTTCTCTCTCTAGCCTTAGCAAACCCCAAATCCCTAGATAGATCTAGATGCCACATGTCATCCATATAGGGCCTTCCTAATGCAACATTTCACCCCTCTCTTGGGATGCATTTAATTCCTTGCCCCTAGGCACCATCTTAGCACTAGGCCCTTGGTCTCAGATCTATCTAGTCTGGTGCTATCAGCCCTCACCTAGGACCTTGACATTAAATCCCTCCCGATCATTTACATGAAGCGCAAACACATATATTACAGAGATAGATCCTATAAGGGAAATGTCGACTGATTCTTCCGAGGTCATGCTACCTCGGCTAGAGCGTAACATATCTATTCAAAGATGAACTGTCGAGAATGTAAGGGGCGGTACAGGGACCGAGTGGAAAAGGGACCGTGCACAAGTGACAACGCTCCTGCGTGGAGCATCACTTAAAGACTGAAATGGAGATTTACAGGAGGTAATATGCTTAGAAACACCATTGTCAAAACACGAAGCTGACAATCGACAAAGCTGAAGCATGCTTTCTGGATAGTGACAGGTTATAAAAGTGCTCACTCATCATGAACCATGTTTGTTGCCTCATGAGTGTGTTCATGGGCAGTAGGAGCATTTTGTAACTGCAAGACCTTGCTGCTGTTTTTTCTTTCTCTAAGCAATGTGCTTCCGACATTCAGAGATGTCATGAAAGTGTTAGAAACATGGTGAAGGGAGATAGAGAGAGAGAGTTAGGGTGTGAGGAAATAATGCTCAAATGAAGACATGAAGAAAGGCTTTCATTCATTCATCAAGTATGACAAGACAAGTGAAGTACAAGCCTTATATGGGCTACTCACTCACACACAAGCACCTAGTGCATATGGGATAAGTCCCATGATGACACGTGGCACTCACACATGACACACACATAGACTAGTACTAGATCACCTAGTACTACTTCACACCAACACACTCTTAGGCTATGATATCTCTGACACCCCCCTTCAGAGCAACGAGTGTGAGACCCAACACGCAAAGAGTAGACCGAGGCAATATCAACTTGCAGTTGCAAAGAGAGTATAGCCCCTTCTGTGCCTACTGCTGCGTCCTCGTCCGCCCCTACTTGTCCCTCCTCCATTGCCTCCTTGCTCGCTTGCTGCGCCCCCCTCCGCTCGCTACGCCTCTCGTCACCCCGCTTCCCTTCACCTCCGCCTTCTCTGCCTCCATCTCCTCCACCTTCGCCCCCCGCCACCTCCACCTCCTCCGTCTCCTGCGCCCTTCTTCTCTCCCTTGTCGGCTCCCCTCTCCGTCCTCTTGTCTCTTCTCCCCTCCTTCTCTCCCCCCTCGCCTTCTCGCCCTCCTTCCTCTTCCACTCTCCGTCCTTCTTGCCCTCCTTCCACTTCTGTCCTTGCTCCCTCCTTCGCCCCACCTCGTCTCCGCCTCCCCCTCTGACGCTCTTTTTTTCATTTTTTCCTCTCCCTCCCTACAGCGGGAGCACTTGTGCTTGTGAAGGCAAAAGAAAAACCTTGGTGGTGACCCTTAGTCTGGCTAGAGGGGTTCTGCTTTCCCCAGCATACAAGCAACTGGTACAGCAGGCAGTCCAGTCCCTCCAGGACAAGGCGCTTGTGGGCAGAATTGTGGGCCTCACGCCTACATGGAGACAGGTGTGAGAGTGGATCCAGGTGAGCTTGGCATTAGAGGGAGACCACATCCAAGAGTTCACCATCTATGGACGAGGCGTTTTTCTCATCCAGTTGAGCTCCCCCGACACCGTCTCGACACTTGTGGAGCAGAGCTCCTTACACCTTGGCCCGCACCTTGTCTACCTCTTTCCTTGGTATCATGGGTTCATAGTGGAGGACATGGATACGACACACCATGTTCCACGGTTTTCGGTTACACTCTGCTTCCTAGGGCTCTCCAAGGAGTATCGAGCCATCCTCCCTTCCATTGGTCGGGCATTTGGCACAGTGCTTGAGTCCTCGCGAGAGACGACCGCCTTCATTCTAGCAGATGGAGTCCCCAGGATTAGACTGGTGGTGGAAAGCTCGGAGTCCCTTCTAGAGTTGATCCTTCTCGAGACCTTGGAAGGGGGCACACTTTGCCAGAGGGTAGAGATCTCCGGGCTACCAGGCTTGTGTCTTCGGTGCAGACAGATAGGTCAGCTCGCCAGAGATTGCCTCCGTGGCCTCCCTCGTGCATCTTCCCTCCCTCCTTCGCAAAAAGTAGACAGAGTCAGCAGGCCCGAGTTCAACGTCCTCTCAGGCATGAGCAGCAAGAGTCTCAGACCCCATGGGTTACCCTCTCAGCAAGGGACTGGACACATGTTAAAAAGAAAAAGAAACCAAGCAAGCAGGCCCGCAAACGCCGCAGACAGAGGACCAATCGCTGAGAGAGGGACAGGGTTGATCGAGAGGTCTCGAAGGAGAAACAGCAGGAGCCACCTCCTCCAGCGACAGGGACCACCGTCCACTCTGTTGATTCTCCAGCTTCGGAGATTGAGCCTCCGCACCCACCCTTACAGCAGCAGTGAGTCTCAGGAGCTCCAGATGCGGTGATGGCGAAAGCCGTAGTTGCCAGTTCAATGAGGACCGCGGAGGAGCCGATCCAGAGCCTTGGTGAGCTTGGTTAGTAGGGGGGGCCTGATGTCGTCCTTATCTCTCCTCCTCCTCCTCCCTAGACCCCTCCCCCTCCTCCTCTTCACTTCCCCCCTGTGCCTCCAAGGTTCTCCTCTCAGTCCCCCCTTCTATGTTCACTCTCACCACCCGTCCCTCTCCCCATGTCCCTCGCATCCCTACCCCTTCCTCTACTGCCGTCCCCCCCTCCACTTCAGCAGCAGGTTCTTCTACTTCGATACCCCTGTCAGCAGGCAAGGGAATGTTGGGCCTCCTCATCGCAACAGCAGGTCCGTCCAGGGAGGGATCCTTACGGGCGAGGCTCGTCCTCTCGGTCAATAGCTCCCAATCTCTAGCCTGGGCATCTCTTACTGCGGGACTTCTGGAGGTTACGACCCTGGAACTATCTGGAGATTCCAGACTCATATCCTCTACCATTGGAGGTAACGCTCATGGTCCTTCAGCCTCGGAAGGGGGGTTTGGTCAGTGAAGTGGGATCTCAGACACACCCCGTTTGGAGATTTTCGTTTGCCTCCACAGGGTTGGAGAAGTGGTTCTCGGAGGTGTTTGATGCTATTTTGGAAAATGAGATTACACTCATGATGGACGAGTGGATGGGGTCAGAGGGATTAGACCTTTGGTATGCCCATGGCGCGGAGGTGAACTTCCAGCTGAGCTTCACGCGCGAGGAGCCGGTGTTTGGTTTGGTGACATGAGTCATCAGATTGCCGCTGGAGGCAAAGATGGAGCAGGCACACTTCTAGTCCCTCCAAAAGTGTGCGGAGCTGTTTGGGGTAGAAGCCTCCCACACTTCTGGTCCCTTCAGAAGTGTGCGGAGCTGTTCGGGGTAGAAGCCTCCTTCATGATGAAGTGGGCACGAAAGATCGGTATTGAGCCGGTTTCCACCCCAGTACGGCGTCGCACAGACACCGACTACTCGTCCTCTAAACCCCCGGCAAAATCGCACAAGGCACTCTTTCTAGGACAAGCACCTACTCACAGGAGAGCCTTGTTCTCGACTCCGTCCTCATGAGCTGGACCTGAGTGAGTTGGAACGTACACGGGCTCCACGACTGTGTTTGTGGCCAGTCGCAGTACCTGATACTCTGGCAGGAGTTGCAGAGGGCAGTGGTAGGACGGGCAGTGGACATCCTTATGATTTAGGAGCACATGTTTTCAGCCACAGACATCAGACGACGCCATCACCTTCTTCCAGGGAGAGGTCCAAAGGTGTGGTCTTCCACAGTAGGACGGAGCGGAGGGGTCTGCATCTCAGTCTCATAGACTTTGGCTTCAGAGGTCTACGATCAAGGTGAGCTCATTCCAGGACGGGCAGTTTGGATGGGAGTTAGGTCGGGAGAGTCCAGGATTGGGATCTTGAATGTGTACACCCCAACGTGTAGGCAGTGCCGTTCGACCTTTTGGAGGAGGTTATTAGAGTGTCAATGTAGACTCCTAGATTAGTGGAGGTGGCTTCAACAACCTGGAGTTTGGGAAAGACAAGTAGGGCGGTGCCTCTTTCTTTGAGATGCCAGCAGCAGAGCGTAGCACTTGGGAGCAGTTCATCTTCATGATCAGTGGCAGAGACGCATGGAGAGAGCCAGATTTCAGTAGGACACCTAGAAGCCTTCTCTTCTTCTTTGTACAGAGGAGACATGATGGATTGCTAGAGAGATTAGACCGTTTCTATGTTGGGGATTGAGCACTATACAGAGGTGGATCTATCGGAATTCTGGCAAGTACCACGATGTTAGACCACTCTTCAGTGGTACTTCACTTGGATCAGCTCCGCCGAGGTCTCTCTCAGAAGGGGGTCTGCATTCCAGAGGACCTCTTGCAGGGTGAGGAGATTCAGCAGGTCATGGCAGGGATTTGGGAGCCATCAAAGATGGCACC
Source organism: Dipteris shenzhenensis (assembly GCF_047967505.1). NCBI lineage: Eukaryota > Viridiplantae > Streptophyta > Polypodiopsida > Gleicheniales > Dipteridaceae > Dipteris > Dipteris shenzhenensis. The sequence goes on from NC_141625.1 coordinate 44,805,491, forward strand.
GTGTGAGGGCTGGACTGCGTGGGTGGCCGATGCGATTCAGAGGAGCATTGAGGAGTTGCAGGCTCACGCCCATGCCCTTAGGCAGAGGAGGATCCTTCAAGGGCGTGAGTTGGCTTTGAGGAGAGACCTCACCTCCATTGAGAGGCTCAAGGAGCAGGACTTTGTTTCTAAGTGGCTTAGTGGCAGATTCGAGAGCGCTCGTCTCGAGCTCCAGGACATAGAGTTGCGGCGGGTTGAGTTCTCCTATCACTCCTTTCGAGCGCGATGGGTGCAACAGGGGGGCAGGATGACGAAGCAGTTCTTTCAGTCCACTGGGCCCCGATCGACAGGCGCACAACTACAACGTCTCCGGGACTCGCAGGGCATCATGCACACTGACTTGCAGGAGATTCTAGACATGACCATTGGATTTTACGGCCAGCTCTTTCAGACAGAGAGGATGACTCCAGTTGGTCTTGTGGCTCGAGAGCTAGTTTGGGATCATGTTCCGACAGTAGTCTCGCAGGTCTTATGCAGCAGGCTTGAGGAGCCTTTCATAGATGAGGAGCTTTGGGAAGCCCTGGAGGCTCTCCCGACCCAGAAGTGCCGGGGTGAGGATGGCTTGACTCCAGGCTTCTTTTGGAACTTCTGGGAGATTATCTCCATTAAACAGATCCACCCCCTCCTCAAGGACTGCGGGAGAAGGCCCGTGTCAAAAATCTCCTGGCAAGCTAAACGGAAAGATAGGGCAGATATCCGACAGTGGAGGCCGATCACCTTTCTTGATACTGCATACAAGATCCTCGCCAAGGTCTTGAGTTTGTGGTTACGGTCCCATCTTACCGACATCATCCATGACACACAAACTGGGTTTTTCCAGGAGCGCAACATCCTGGACAACATCTTCACGTTCTGGAAGGCAGTGGATTGGTCCAGGGAGGAGTCAGAGCCGCTGGCCGTCCTTCTCTTGGATTTTGAGAAGGCCTACGACAGGGTGGAGAGGTCTTTTCTAGAGGGCACTATGAGGAGAATGGGTTTCTCAGATAGATGGGTCAGAGGAGTTTCATCGCTATATGCAAGGAGCTCTAGTCAGATGCTCATCTGAGGACACATGGGTGAGGCCCTTCCTCTCTCTTGCTCGGTCCGCCAGGGTTGCCCACTCGCTCCCTTCCTCCTCTTGTTTGTGGCGGAGGCTTTAAGCTACTATTTGAGATCACAGGTGGCGGGTCTCACGAGGATGAGGCTTCCAATCAGACAGGAGGAGGAGGTACTTGACTCGGAGTTTGCAGATGACACGGCCTTGTATGTTGAGGGCACCACAGCGAGTCTGGAGAGAGTTAGAGGCGTCCTGGCTATTTACTGTGAGGCCTCGGGGGCACGGATCGATTGGACGAAATCCATAGGCTTCTTCACAGGCTTTGAGGAGACACAGGAGATCTGTGAGTGGGGGAGTGACTTTGGCTTCAGATGGATACTGCGGGGCTAGACAGCGAGATACCTCGGATGCCAGGTGGGTATTGACATCACAGTAGATCAACAGATTGCCGGTCCTAGAGAGTGTTTGGCGCAAGCTTCTCTATTGGAGCTCGGCCAAACTCTCCCTAGCGGGACGCGCCTTAGTGGCAAACCAGGTCCTTCATGCCGCAGGCACTGGGAGGCTTGGGTGTCATTGATCCGGAGATGCAGAGCAGGGCTTTTCTGGGCAAGTTGGTGGTTCGTGGCCTCACCCTAGGTGCAGACCCTTTGAAGCTCCTCTTACAGCGAGGGCTTCTGAGGAACACCCCATGCACTGGGGGACAGTGGCAGCCTACACATAGATGGATCTTCTTAGAGGCTTCCCTTATGGGGAAGGGCTCCCCCTTGATGAGGAGTCTTTCAGGGTATGGCAGAGACTGGCAGGGGGTCTGATTCGTGCTCTGCCCAGATGTACCCTATGAGGGTTTGTTCGAATGGCGCATGGACATGACATCTAGAGTTCTATTTTGAATGCGTCAATGATGATTGGTGATGTACAAATATTCTTGTACATGCTTGTGAAATATTATGGCCATCATGTACTTTTCCTATGCTTTGGGGTATTGCTATAAAGGTTTGCTCAAATGGTGTATGGAATTTGCATGCTATGTATGTGTTCGTGCATGTGTTCGTCTATTGGGTGTAGTTCCAAGATTTCCTGATGTGACTTCCGTTGAGTGATCATCTAGCCCGGTTTCAATCTCTTGTTCAACAACTCTCAAGTTTGAGAAGTGTACAGATGATGAAGATAAGATGGCTGTCCTTATGAAGAGTATGCATGGAATTTCTAGCTTTGAGCACACTCTTGAGATCCTGGGTCTTGCCACTACCACGTTTGATGATATGGGGGCACTCCTCATTGAAAAGGACCGTCGCAATAAGGAAGCCACTCTTGCCTCTCCTGTTGATCATACATTTGCTTCCACAAGCAAATGGAAAACCAATAAGAACATCATTTGCAGGTTTTGCAAGAGGAAAGGACACATTGAAGTCCATTGCTTCAAGAAGAAAGCACAGGAACAAGAGAAGCATGATGCCAATCTTCTGGCTAAAGACCAAGCTGAACTTGAAGAGCCCCCGAAGGAGATCCATGCAGCTACAACACAGGTTCATGGCCTCTCTCTTGACGACGAGGATCCATATAGCATTTAACAACCACAAATCTCTCTTTTAATGTTGCTCTTCCATTTTCAGTTCATAAAATTTGAGCTTCAAAAAGACTTTAGAGTTGGCGATTTTATTACCAAAGAAGGTCTCGAGGCGACTCCAAATCTGCTTAGCTGTTGACTATCCACATGATGGATGAGAGAGTCAGCTAAGCAAAGACCAATGAAGGCAATGGCCTTAGCATTCTGCTGCTTCCAAATCCTTTGGTGCTGTTGATCAAGTAACTCAACCTGGTCATCCTCAACATCCCAAACTCCTTCATGCATAAGGAGAAGCTGCATTTTGGTTTGCTATGTGGGAAAGCCTCCCCCCTTAAACTTCTTCACGAGGAACTTGAAGACAACTTCTCCATGAGGATAGAACTTGAAGACAAAGAAGTCATGATTGAAAATAGCTTCGTGAGAGTGGACAGCAGCCAAAAAAGTAGCTCTTGTGGGCGTTGTGACTGCTTGAAATGCTGCAGCAGGTCCGAAACCTGCAAAGTAGCTCACTAGGGAACCCTGAAGTGCAAAGGCTGGTCACCAATGTGCAAGGCAGCTCCCTAGAACAGCTCCGAAATGTGTAGCAGGACACTTGTCTGAAAATTGTCTGTAGTAGATGAGCTGCAGCAGTAATAAAAGGCTGTTCTTGGCGTTGAAAACCCTAAATTGGGTGTGGGAGAGCTCCACAACGGCCTTGGGTGTGCAGGAAGTGCCGACCAGCAAGCAAAGAGGAAGCCAAGGGCCTAGCTACAGGAGGGCTTGAATGAAGGCGGCTGGCTGCAAGGACAGAAAACGTAGGGGGAGTGGGTACGGGGGAGGCTGCATGAATGAACTGGAAGGAGGGGATAGCTAGAGGGGGAAATGAACAAGGGGTGAAATGGAGCTGGGCTGAGGCGGCTGCAGGCTGCAGGAAGAAGGGCTGAAGCAGAATTAGGGTTAGGGCTAGGGTGACATGGCAGCTATGGAAGGTGGCTCTGATACCATGTTAGAAACATGGTGAAGGGAGATAGAGACAGAGAGTTAGGGTGTGAGGCAATAATGCTTAAATGAAGACATGAAGAAAAGCTTTCATTTGTTCATCAAGTATGACAAGACAAGTGAAGTACAAGCCTTATATAGGCTACTCACTCACATACTAGCACCTAGTGCATATGGGATAAGTCCCATGATGACAAGTGGCACTCACTTTTTTTTTGTTTTGGTGAGAAGACAAGTGGCACTCACACATGACTCACACACATAGACTAGTACTAAATCACCTAGTACTACACAAACACCAACACACTCTTTGGCTATGATATCTCCAACAAAAAGGACTTCATGCAATAATTACAGTGCTTTAATTTCTTTTTCTCATTAGCCGGTAGAGAAGGTTACATGAGGTACAACAAGGCTTTGGCTTGCTGAAATTCTTGCCCTCCATACCTTCCCTCTGTGATATGTGGCAAAGGCTTGGTCTGCGTTCATGGAGGCAGCCCTATTGGAGTGGCTCTGCTCTTCTTGCAGGAGCAAGGAAACAAGCTGATCGAAGTAGGAGTGGTTGGGGTTACCCATAGCCACTAACCTCATCTTTGTAGCAAAACCCTAGTAAGATCAGGGAGTCCATTCAGTACGTGGACACAATGTGTGAATTTGGTAAAATCTTATGAACATTGATTAGCTGCTCTCTAAATTCCTTGTTTTGTGTGAATAGGCATCCACGCTGTCACCTTCGTTCATCTTCACACTGTTCAGCTGCTTGCGCAAATAGGCAACTCTGCCCTCATTCCGAATCTGCTCTAGATTGGCCAAAGTGTACCATGCAGCCGTGGCAAGATGAAAGTATCTGTTCCAGCGTGGGAGGCACTGTGGCAACAGTGGTAGATAAACCAAAAGTGGCAGTCGCAACAATAGCACCACCCACAAGAGGTGTGGGTGCTTGTGCTGGAGAGACATGCTCGTCTTTGATGCAGTTACAAGACCCTGGAAATTCTTGAATGAAAACATGTGGGACACCAAGTACGACCACATGGGATAGTTGGTACCGTAACGCTTGTCCTCCGAAAGGATTGTTCCAAACAAGTCATTGTTGGCCATTGCAAAAATCCCCTAAAAAGAAAGGTCCATGCAAATGTCAAAGCCTCAAGGCTAACACTGCAATGAGCTTGCTGCTTGAAAAGGTGACTGCAAGTGTCAAGCCCAAAATGACAGTAAAGTGCCTGCAAATGTGGATGCCATAATGGGCTGCTCAAACATTGAGCTAAATGCAAGAGTCGGTTCCCAAAAATTTGCCTGCAGTTGTCTGACCAATTAAACACGGTCCAGCCATTAAATAAGGGCAGAAAGCTGCAATTTGCACTGTGGCTACCTGTAAAAGAACCCCAAAGGCACAAGGGCCAATTCCAAGAACAAATAAAGCAGAAGCCCCAAATTCTGCAAGGGAATATGTGCCAAAGTAAGGGCAAATGCAGAATTTGACACACCAAATGCACTCTTAGCTGCAAATTGTTCAAAAGCCCCAATTCGTAGGGGGAAATTGAACCAAAAAAGAGGGCAAATATGTAAAATCCTCAAATTGGTCTGTACTAGATAAATGTCCCTGCAATGTCACTGCAACTCTGAGCCAATGTGTTGCAGAACCCAACCAAATGCTGTGGGAGCAGGCTGGAGCAGTTGGAGATTAGTTTTGGCAATCTGTAGAAGCAAAATATTGGAGCCTTTTTACCGGAAGTGACTCAGATGACTGCAATGCACAAGAAAAATGCAGTATGTACTGCTGACGAGACGTCCATACAGTTGTACGTACATCTGTACCATTGTAGAGACGGGTGGAGGTGGGCTGAAACTTGGTCGAAATGCTGTTGCAGGTGGAGGTGGAGCAATGGAAGGAAGCTGGAATGCAAGGAGGAGACAACAAGCTGAGGGAAGTGAAGTGTACGTGCAAATGGATAATATGAAAGTACAAGAGATGGCCAATATAAGATCCAAAGTCAACCAAAAAAATGGCATAAGTGTACTAGGTTTCCCAATAGGCTAAGTGTCCTAACTAGCCTATAAGACCATATGAGGGCTAAGTGTCAACACATGTGGGTCTTCCTTTATTCCTTTACTGTGCCTAGCCTTGATCCTGTTCGTGTGTTAAAGTCACTTGTGAGTATGATTGCATGGTCTTTAGAGTATGCAGCTATACCCTCTCCCAAATGCGTGAAGGGGTCACCTTGTGATATGCTACTATTGTGTTAGGGGCCCGGGGGGGGGGCGGGGGGGGGCAACAGAGCATGCTACTAGTTGGATGTCCCCCTTAGTTGTTGCTATGTCCAACCACATGTATTGTTTATGTCAGTCTTCTTTATGACCTTGATTGTCTTCGTACATGGATTTTTTGGGGGTTTCATATTCATTTCTTCGAAAATCCTTGTATCTTTGGGATCTCGTGCCCTTCATGTTCCATGTCTCTAATGCCAGCAGTATATCAGTTTTTGATCTCTTTCAAAGTACGAGGGTTTTTTCTAGAGACCATCCCCCTACATTCCATTCTTCTCTCCAGTCCCTATGCGTTTGCGGTTGCATTTGCATTTCCCCCCTCCCCCGCTCCCTTTTTCATATTTGTATTTTTTTGCAATATTTGCCTTTCCATGTTTTCTGTATTTATCTTTTCCTTCTTTTTTTGCATTCCTGACGATCTCAAGTTCCTTGAGCTTGCAGGAGTATTGAGGTCCTCATTGATCCATATAGGGTGCCATCTTTAGGTATGAGTGAGCACGTCCAGTGGGGACTGGGCATCTTGGAACTTTGCAAACCAGCTATGTTGGGGTGTCCCCTTGCCTTCCTACCCTGTAGGTGTCCTTCCCCTTTCTTGCTAATATCTGCATTGTTTTCTATTGTTTTCTGAAGGAGATCTGTGAGGATCTCTCCTACATCTTCCTCCTCGTCGTCTTTTATCCCTATTACATCTTCCTCCTCATCTTCTTTTATCCCTACTATTCTGAGGTTTAGAGCCTTGTCCTGCTGCTCTTTTTGTTCCCTCATTGTTTCTGTTATTGCATCCAACTTATTGTTTACCAGTTCATCAATGGTGTTTATGATGACCTGCTTTTTGGGTATTGTACTGTTCTGCACCTTTACTATCTCCCCTTTCTCTGGTTGTGCCTGCATTTTCTCTTCTTTGGTGTTGACTTTGGCATATCCAATCTCCACTTTGCTTTCTGCCTCCCCGAATCTCTGAAAGAGCCCCTGCATGGTTGCTTCTAGTTACTCAATCGCATTGATCAGCCGTGTTTTACTGCTGCATCTTGACCATCGCCTCATTTAGCTGTCCGCTAGTGGATTTGTAGAAGTGAGGGAGGGGAGTCAAATTTCAATTCATCTCAAGCTTGGCCCTGATAAGGGTGGACATTCTGCTTGTCTCCACAACAGTTTGGAATAGCAATCCCTCTCTCTCTCCTTCTCTGGCCTGGCTTAAAATGGAACACTACTAACAAGCTTTCTATGGATAGAGGGCTCGTTGCTGCCTCCCCTCAAGCATATGCGTTTGGCTGCACTTGGTCATCCCCTTAACTTAAGGTTTGGCTGAGACAAGGGTGCTAAAATTGCTTCTAAAAAATTACTTTGGCTGTCTTCAACTACTTGTGACCAATAGTGTCAAGAGACCAAAGCTGCTACGTCATGAACAAATGTCTGTTCAATATTGAGCATTAACTTTGAAATGCTTCATCATAACTTTGTGAGTGTGAGTGGAGAGAGAGCAAGAGAGTGAGCTGAGAGCTTGAAAGCTTGAGAGCTTAGTTGCAATAGAAGAGTGTGTGAGAGTTACAACTGAAGGAGTGAGATAAGGTTTTGTCCTAGTGACAAAACCTTAGTAGTCACTAACCATAGTTAGTGGACTAACTGTGGTTAGGGGGAAAAACCTCTTAAAGAGGGAAAAGTGCCCCTAACTAGCTTATTAAATTACATTGGTCACTGCTGAATTATATCTATAATTCTAACACCCCCCTGCAGTGCCAATGTCATGTACAAGGATGATTAATCACCAAACGGATATAAGTTCAGGGCACTGCGAAATGCCTCAAACTTTTCACGTGGAAGTGCTTTGGTGAAAATATCTGCAACATTGTCATGTGTGGACACAAAGATCATACTGATCTCTCCTGCATGCAACTTCTCTCTGACATAGTGATAGTGAACCTCAATGTGCTTCGTGCGAGCATGAAACATTGGATTCTTTGCCATTGCAATGGCACTCTGACTATCAGTGAGGATTGGAGAAGGACCCTCCAATGACAGATGAAGATCAGCAAATAGACGACGCAGCCAGACACATTCAACTGTTGCTGTGAAAGCTGCCCTGTACTCAGCTTCACATGATGAGGTAGCCACTGTAGATTGTTTCTTGCTCAGAAATGCAAGCTTTACCCAAAAAGAAACAATTGCCACTAGTGGACTGCCTAGTGTCATAATCACCAGCCCAATCTGAATCACTGTAGGCATGCATTTGCAAGTCACCCCCCCTGGGAAATAACAAGCCAAAAGACTTCGTGCCCTGCAAATAACGGAAGATGCGCTTAACTGCCTGCCAATGCATAGTTTTTGGGTTGTGCATATACGTGCTCACCTGAGATACTGCAAACTGAATATTAGGTCTAGTGTTGCAGAGATAAATGAGGCATCAAACAGCCTGACTGTAAAATGTGGCATCAGCCGAGCATTGTGAGTTTCAGCCCCGGCTCCATGGGAGTGGCTATGGGCTTACAATCATGCATGTTAAATCTGTCCAAGAGTTTCTGCACATACTTGGACTGAGACATAACAGTGCCAGGTCTCTCTTGAGAGAACTGGATCGCCAAATAAAAGTGAAGCAGCCCCAAATCTGACATGTCAAAGTTGGTCTGCAAATCAGCTTTGAAATCTGCAATATTATCTTCATTGGACCCTGTGAGGAGTAAGTCATTGACATAAAGAATGATGACTAAAATGTCCCCCCCATCCTTCTTGATGTAGAGGGTGCTCTCAGTAGGACTATTATGCAGCCCCTTGCTGGTCAAAAAGGCATGAATCTTGGTATACCATGCACGAGGGGCCTGTTTCAGCCCATACAAAGCTTTATTTAGCTTGCATACCTGAAGTGCATTTGCTGAAATTTCAAAGATTGGAGGTTGTTTGACATAAACCTCTTCCAACAAGTCTCCATTTAGGAAGGCTGTTTTTATGTCCAACTGATGAACATTCCACTCAAAATGTGCAGCCATTGCAATAACAAATATGATGGTGGTCATCCGGGATGTAGGAGCAAAAGTCTCAGATCGGATGGTGGTCATCCGGGATGTAGGAGCAAAAGTCTCCTCATAATCTATGCCCTTTTTCTGAGCATAGCCTTTGGCAACCAGCCTTGTCTTGTATCTGTCAATGGAGCCATCTGGCTTCCGTTTCACCTTGAAAACCCATCGTGTACCAATGGCATGTTTACCTGGTGGCAAGTCTACGACATCCCAAGTCTGATTTTTCTGAATGGACTGCAATTCATCGTGCATGGCATTCATCCAATGCACATTGTCCTTTGCTTCTTCGAATGTTGCAGGCTCCTCCTCATCGAGAAGAGTACCTGCATATGTTGATTCCATTGAATTAGCACCTTCCATGTGCCTTACTGCACTGCGAGTCCTGCCAGGTAATGGAGCATCAATCTTACTCTCCCTGAGAGTTTGTAACAGCCAGTTTGGGACTGTTTTTGCTGCACGTATGTCTGCAATTTCTTGCTGAACCACCCGTTCCACTGCGTTTGGAGGGGGCAAGACATCCTGTGGCTGAATTGGAGCATCGGGAGGTGGCTGTAAATTCTGATTTGCATCAGAAATATCAGCAGGGGAACCCAAGGCAATGGGTAGCAACCCCTCAAAAACATTCTCTGAAGAAGAAGGCATATGAAATTCAGCATGAGTGTGAGCTGACTTTTCTGCAAATATCACATCTCTACTGACAATGATCTTGCGTGTAGCAAGATTGTAGAGACGGTACCCCTTGCTTTCTGCACTGTACCCAACAAATATGCACTTAATTGCCTTATCTGACAACTTATGCCGAAATTCAACTGGCACATGAGCATATGCAAGGCATCCAAAGGCACTGAAATGATCCACTGAAGGCTTTCTCCCATTCCAGACTTCATTGGGAGTTTTTTTTTTAAAAGCCTTAGTGGGAGACCGATTTAAGATGTAGTTGGCACACATTAGACCTTCAAGCCAGAATTTGTGAGGCATGTGTTTGCTTTTCAGCATACATCTGTCCATCTCCATAAGAGTTCTATTTTTCCTCTCAGCTTTGCCATTTTGCTGAGGGGTCAGCCTCACTGTGAGCTGATGCACAATACCCTTGCCTTTTAGAAAAGCATCAAAATCTGTAGACAAATATTCCCCACTTCTATCTGTACGCAATGTCTGTATCTTGAGTCCAAATTTATTTTCAACCATGGCTGAAAAGTGTTTAAACACCATGAACACTTCTGATTTGCGCTTCAGCCCAAAGACCCAAGTGAAATTGGAGTAATCATCAATAAAAGTAACAAAGTAGAGATGACCACCCAATGATGGAGTCCTCATGGGACCACAGACATCACTGTGTATAAGCTGTAATTTTCGGACAGCTTTAACTGAACTATCCTTTTTGAAGGGGAATTTGTGCATCTTGCCTAAAATGCACCCTTCACAGGCATATGGAGAAGGTATTTCAAGAGATGGCAATGCATCAACCATAGAGTGCTTCTGAAGTGTCATCAAGCTATTGTAATGCATGTGGCCATATCTGGCATGCCATAACTTTGCATTTTGCATGGCAGCAGTAGGAGTAGAAACTGTACGCAATGTCTGTATCTTGAGTCCAAATTCATTTTCAACCATGGCTGAAAAGTGTTTAAACACCATGAACACTTCTGATTTGCGCTTCAGCCCAAAGACCCAAGTGAAATTGGAGTAATCATCAATAAAAGTAACAAAGTAGAGATGACCACCCAATGATGGGAGTCCTCATGGGACCACAGACATCACTGTGTATAAGCTGTAATTTTCGGACAGTTTTAACTGAACCATCCTTTTTGAAGGGGAATTTGTGCATCTTGCCTAAAATGCACCCTTCACAGGCATATGGAGAAGGTATTTCAAGAGATGGCAATGCATCAACCATAGAGTGCTTCTGAAGTGTCATCAAGCTGTTGTAATGCATGTGGCCATATCTGGCATGCCATAACTTTGCATTTTGCATGGCAGCAGTAGGAGTAGAAACTGCAAGAGCATGGGCTGCTCTTTTCTCAAAAAGATCAAGCTGAAAAAGCCCACGCAGCAGAGTACGAGATAATCTCAAGGCATAATCATTTTCTCTGTCTCGGACAGCACATTTGTTATCCTCAAAGATGACCTGAAATCCAGCCGTGTTAAGAGTGGACACTGAAAGGAGATTCTTGGTGATACCAGGCACATACAAGACATCTGAAAGTCTGAAAACTGAGCCATCAATGGCGGGAAGCTCAACTTCTCCTGTACCACGTACTGAATATGACGAGTTGTTGGCACAAGTGACTTTCTTACCAATGGGAGGTGGATGCAAGGAAGTGAAGAGACACTTCCTGGAAATACCAATGGGAGGTGGATGCAAGGAAGTGAAGAGACACTTCCTAGAAGTGATATGCTTGGAGGCACCGCTGTCAAAATACCAAGTATTCAGTGTTTCATTGACACTGAAAGCTGATGCATCTGTGGAAGGATCATAACTGCAAGTCAAAAAGGCATATGTATCATCATTACAAGTGGCTGTACTATCCCGAGCATCTGGAGCAGCCAGCCTAGAATCTGAAATGCAAGATAAAAAGGCATAATCCTGTCCAACAAAGTTGGCTGTAGCATCCCCACTGTCAGATGCATGAGGAGCTGAATCTGAAACAGCCATACCGGAGCTGTTTTTCTTCTCTTTTGCAAGCCTTTTCCTGCATTCTGCAATGTGATGACCTGGCTTTTTGTAGTAATGACAAAAACCCTTCTTCTTGGGCTTACTTGCATCATTCTCAGCCTTTTGTGAAGGTTGTCTTGACCCACTGGAAGGCTGATTTACTGATGTCTTTGCCTGTCCCTTTCCTTTTGACTTGAACTTTGAGAGCATAGCTTGTTCACCTGCACGCGAGGCCAAGTTTTTCCTGGTTTGCTCTTCCTGAAGCAGAAGTCCTATCAACTCATGAAAAGTGAGAGGATTTGCACCCCCCCTCAATGATAAGTTCAGCTAGGTATGAAAGCTGAGATAAGTCTCAGGAAGAGAATTCAGAGTGGTGGTAATAATCTCTGAATCAGGAATAATCTCATCAATGTTCAATAATTGCTCTCTGAGATCCTGTAGCTTTGTGAGGTGGACTGACATGGAGTCACCCTCTTCCCTATGTGTATTACTTAACTCTCTTTTCAAGAAAGATACCCTTGCATCATTCCGGGCTGCATACATTCTTTCTAAGATATCCCACGCTGCCTTCGAGGTCTTACACGACCGAATATGCGGAATGATAAATCTTTTCACGGAAAGAGAGATGCATGACAAAGCTAAGGCATCCCGTGAATCCCGTCTCTTTTGTTATGGAGTGGTGGCTACAGCTGCACCAACAACCTGTCCTGCAGCTGCACCCTGTGCACGAACTCTTCCTCCTCCTTGCTGGGGAGGGGTATTAGGTGCCATACCTGCTGGTCGGATCGCACCCCCATTCACATAATCCCATAAATTGCGAGAAATCAGAATATTGCGTACCATAAAACTCCAGAGGGAGTAGTTGGTACCATCCAACTTGTCTTCCTGTGAAAGACCACCGAACTGGAAATCATTCTGATTTTGCCGGGCCATATCTGAGAAAGAGATTTTAGCAGATACAAAACTGAATTCCCTTACTGGGAATGAAATGCACAACTCCCAAAAAACACAGCCAAGCACTGGCTGAAAATGCAACTCAGATTTCTGCAATTTCTTTGTCAGAAATCTGTCAAAGCATCAAAACTCTCCCAAAATCTGCCAAAAGTGCTGCAAAACACTTACAGAAAGGCAGTGTGAACTGAAATCTCCAAAATTGCTCTCCCAACACTAAAGCCCCAAAATAGGCCTGAAATTGCAACCAGAAAGGGGCAAATTGATCAAAAGCCCCAAATGTTGCAAGAATTGCGCTCTGTCTGCAAAAGCCCCAAATTTCACTGCGAAATTGCAGTGTAATCACAAAATCCCCAAATTTCTGCAAGAAATTGTACTGCAAAACTGAAAGCCCCAAATTTCGAGCTTGAAATTGCAACCAGAAAGGGGCAAAAGCACAGAAAGCCCCAAATTTTGCAATTTCAGCAGAAAGCCCCAAATTTTTGGACTAAACCTCTGAATCTGCCTGCAATGTCTGCTTCACAAGCAACTACGAACCGGAAAATACCCAAATGACTGCAAAAGACTGCAAATGTCTGCACAGTAGGTCGCTGTCCAGGCGCAATCAAACTCCTACATTCTGACATTGCAGACCTTTCCAAGCACCAGGGTGCACGATCAAATTCACAGAGGAAGTGGTAAAACGTGGTGAGGACTTCTTCTATGTTGTCATCCTTGCTCTCTTTTATCCCCAAAATTCGGAGGTTGAGAGCCTTGTTCTGCTGCTTCTTTATTTCCTGGAGCGTGGAGGCCAGCCCATCCATTTTGCTGTTGACTAACTCATCAATGATAGTGATGACATCCTGTTTTTTTGGCATCTGTGGAGCTTGCATATGAGCTGCTCCTTCATTCTCAAGCATTTTCTGTTCCATGGACCATGTTGTTGACCCTGGCGTCTTCTAGGATATTTCATCACGGTGTCAAACTGATTAACTTCTTTGATCAGCTGAAAGAAAGAAAGAAAGAAAGTTTAGTTAAAGTCTTTGGAAGACCAAAGGGTCTATGAAACTAAAAAAGACCTGGTATAATGAGCTAAAGGGTGGAGCCAGTAAACAGGCATCAACAACCATGATGAACCTAAGAAAAAGCCATGATCATAGTGATATTGATACATAAAGAGAGGGAACCCTGTGTGTGTGTGTGTGTGAGAGAGAGAGAGAGAGAGAGAGAGAGAGAGAGAGAGAGAGAGATTAACACTCGTGTTAGACCAAAAAGATCGTGTTAGACCAAAAAGATCTATGGGACCAATAAGTAGCTTGTATGTTATATCCCCAAATGGAAGTGGATGAAGCATGTCCGCCTTTATTTTAAAGCATAACTATCTTCTAATATTAACATAATGTGGCCTCCGCCTTCACTCCTCACGTTTCCCCTCTCCAACGTGCTCTTTCCCTTCCGCTTCCCCTTCATCTGCTTCCCGCCTTGGCATCCCCCTCCATCGGTGATCTCATGCCAAGGTGTGCTTAGCACCCGCTTGGGCAGCGTCAGCCGGCTAGGTGGTGGAGCGGAGGAGCAATCAGTTCCCCACACCCTTTGGTGGCCAGCTCGTTAGGAGAGAGTTGCTCTCAGCCCACCCCTCGACTATCCAAACAGGGAAGAGCCTAGGATCGGCCCCCTTGAAGACCAATTGAAGGTGTGGCAGCCCTGTGAGCGAGCAACAGGATCCTTTTTTTGCAAGTGGCGGGCTGTTTGAGGTCGAGCACCCGAAGTTCGAGGGAGGGGTTTTTCGGGATTCCTTTCTTTTCGTGCTACACTTGCAGCCCACACAACTTGTAGCTTATTGGCAAGCTGTCCCCCCTTGTTTTCCCCTTTGTTTTCGAGGCAGCAGAGTGTTGGTGTTTTTTTGTTGAGGGACAGAGTCTTGACCATAACCACTTGGTCTGCCTAGAGGAGCTCTCATAGTAGCATCCTCGACCCTCAAAGCTGTGAAGATTCTTCTCTCCCCCTCAGACAAGCAGTACGTTGAACATGCAGTTCGGTCCCTTCAGGACAGAGTAGTGGTTGGACGGATCGTCAATATGCCACCCTCGAGGAGGCAGATTCGGGATTTTCTTTAGGCTTGCTTAGTGTTAGGGGGTGACCACATTCAAGAAGTCATTATCTATGGGTGGGGAGTATTTCTCCTTGAGCTGAGCTCTCCAGCCACCTCACAGGCCCTCGTGGAGCACAGTTCGATTTTCTTGGGTCCACACTTGGTCTACCTTATTCCTTGGTATCACGGTTTCACAGTGGAGGATATGCATCATGTCTCCCGCTTCCTAGTGACGCGTCACTCCCCGAGGCTCCTGAGGGAGTACAGGTTTATCGTGCCATCTATGCGGGGGTTTTTGGCACAACCTTGGAGTCCCCATCGGCTACAATAGCTTTAGCCCCCTACCCCCTTCTTCTCTTGTTATCCCACCCTATCTTAGTCCCCCCCGCCTCCCTTTCCCTCTCATTTCAGCCTCTCCCTCTTCCCCTCTCAGCCCTCGTCCCTCCTTTATCTCCTTTCCCATAGCGGACGGATCTTCAAAGTGATTGAACCAGCCTTTTTGCCCCGATTCATGAATGGCTTCCCATTTAGTCAATCCTAAACTGCTCCCATCGGCCACGAGACAAGTAACGTTTTCTAAAGACGTTTTCTAAAGACGAGTTGCAGCAGCTCAAAAAAGATGTAGAGCTTGAAAGCTCTACTTCTCTTCATGCCCGAGTTTTTGGATCCCATCCCTGGAGGCTACAAGCCAGGGATTGGATGCCAGTGGCGTTACTTGGTAGTTGCAGACAATGGGGTCCCTTGGCTCAAACTAGCTGTGGAGAATTCGGAGTCCCTACCAGAGATGAATCGCCTTGAGACTCTAGATGGGGGCACACTGCAGTAGAGGGTGGAGATCTCAGGGCTTCTAGGACACTGCCTCCGTTGCAGATAGCTGGGGCACCTAGATCGAGATTGTCCCAGAGAACATACACAGCCTCCTTCACTCGCCAACAGGGTAGGCAGAGTTAGTAGAGAGAGACTCAGGAAGAGAGGGCGCATAGTTTCTCTAGGCAATAGCAATAGGAGTCACTGACTCCATGGGTGCTGCCCTCCGAGGGCGAGTGGATCTAGGTGAAAAGAAAAAAGGCGAGCAAACGGATCTGGAAGAGTTGGAAATGACGAGCTAGACGTAGTGTCAAAGAGCGGGCGGAGCGAGAGTCAGCACCCTCCCCCTAGGGAAAGCAGTCTGTGGACTACCCCTCAGCAGGTAGAACGGGTCCCTGCTTTTGCATTAGACCCCTCCAGCATAGTGCACTTGGATAGCTAGACGTTGCAGGTACCAGAGGTGTTGATGGTAGGGGCTCCCCCAAAGGGACGCCCTGAGGAGATGGAGGATGATCTTTAGCGCCGCCCGGCCTCCCCCCCCCCTTCCTTCTCCTCCACCCCATTCGAATCCTTCTCCTCGTCTCCCTTCTCCTTCCCCTTTGGATCCTCCCTTTACTCCCCCCTCCACTTCCCACCCCTCGGAGGTTGTCCCCCTCGTTACCTGCCTCCCCCCCGCTCCATTCCCTACAACAGTGCCATCCACTTCCTCATCCTTTCGTGCCTCCCCTGCCCCTCAGCCCGTTGGCAAGGGCAAGGCACCGACCTCTAGCTCATCTTCTCTCCTGGAGCGGCAGATGGAAGCCTTCTTTGAGCGGACCCTTGCCTCACAATAGGAAGCAGGGAGCAATAGATCCGTGTTGTAGGTTTTGGGGCCTAAAGCTTCGCCTTGGACTTCCCCTGTCGAGGGCGCTTGGGACCATGGAACTACCTTGCTATACCAGATCCCTACCCCATGCCTCTCGAGCTAACAGTTTTGATTTCGCAGCCCCGCAAAGGGGGATCATTCAGTGTGGTTGGAGCTCGCACCCATCTTTTCTGGGGCATAGAGTTTGCCTCCACAAAAGAGAAGTGGAAACCGGAGATGCTCGATGACATGATAGAGGAGCAGTTGCCTCGCATTATGGATGAGTGGACGGGGCCGTACGGGCCGTATGTGTGCTATGCGCATGGCTCGTCGGCATTCTTCCATTTGGGTTTCACTTTAGAGAGACTTGGATCAGGGTTAGCAGTAGGTGATTCGGTTGCCACCCAATGTGAGGATTCATCGGCCGACACAGCAGCACTAGACTCTACAGTAGTGTGTAGAGGCATTCTGGGCTAACGTTACTTTCATGATATAGTGGGCGGGGAAGGTGAGAGTTGAGCCGATTGCTACTTTTTTTCGCAGGCTCACGGGCACAGACTACTCTCCCTCCAAGCCTCCATCGAAATCACAGAAGCCTCGTTTTCTAGAACAAGCTCCCGCTCATAGGTGAGCTCTGTTCTCTTCGACACCCTTCTCATGAGTTGGACGATGGTGAGTTGGAATGTGCACGAACTCCATGATCGTTCACGTACTTAGCCTCAGTACTTGATTCTTAGCCAGGAGCTGTAGGAGAGAGCAATGGTAGGAAGGTCAGTTGACCTCCTTGAGAATATGTTCACTGCGGCTGATATTGGACGTAGCCATCACCTTCTTCTGAGTAGGGGGCTCGAGATTTGGTTCCCACCAGTGGGCAGGAGCGGAGGGGTTTGTATCTCAGCCTTGCAGACAGTGGCCTCACGTATTGTTGGGGTTTTGTGTAGGGGGCCTCAGGATAGGGGCCCCGAGCGTATATGCACCAGCTTGTAGACAGCACCGGTTGACCTTTTGGAGACATTTGGCAGAGTGCCTTCTTGATGTGGATTCATGGATGGTTGAAAGCGAGTTCAACAATCTAGAGTTCGCGGAGGATAAGCATGGGGGGCTTCGTTTTTAGAGATGCCTGCAGTAGAGCAGAGCACCTGGGAGCAAATTGTTGTTGGGATCAGCGGCAAGGATCCCTGGAGGGAGGCAAACTTTACTAGGATCCCATACAACCTTCACTTCTCCTTTGGGCAGAGGAGAGGCAATTGATTACTTGATGGTCTGGACTGGTTCTATGTTGGGGATTGGGTTATTCACTGAGGGTGAGCCACATGCATCTTAGCAAGTACCACGATGTCGGATCATGCTTCGAGTAGGCTCGCCCGGATCTTTCCTAGAAGGGGATCCATATTCCAGACAGCTTGCTCCAGGAGGCAGAGGTCCAACACTCCATAGTGAAGATTTGGCATCAGCCAGAGGGAGTACCCTCAAAGGGATTGGTAACTTGGGTAGCAAGGGCCATCCAAAGGAGTAGCTTTGAGCTACAGTCCCAGGCGCCCAGGAGGAGACTTGCCCTTTAGGAGAGGGCGAGAGCCCTGAGGAGGGATCTAGCTTCCATAGAGCGACTCAGGGAGGAGGAGTCGGGCTCCCAGTGGGTCAGTAATAGATAGGAGGCCGCGAGGCTGATCCTACAGGATATGGAAGTGCGGAGGGTGGAGTTCTCTTATCACTTGTCTCATGCAGATGGGTGCAATAGGGGGATAGGATGACACGGCAATTTTTCTAGGCCATTGGGGCATGTTCAGCAAGGACGCAGTTGTAACAATTGAGAGACGCTCAAGGATAGATGCACACGAACCCCCAAGAGATTTTGTAGATGACTATGGATTTTTACAGACAATTGTTTCAGTCCGAGGAGGAGACCCCCGCATGCTTTGTGGCCAAGGAGGTAGTATGGGAGCAGGTCCCAACGGTGGTATCTCCGAGTCTGAGCAGACGCTTAGAGGCCCCCTTCGTAGAGGAGGAGCTCTAGGAGGCTCTTAAGACCCTTCCTCCTTAGAAGTGCCGAGGGGAGGATGGACGGACTTTGACTTTCTTTCGCTTTTTCTGGGAGAGGATTCGCATTCCGCTCATACAAACCTACCATGAGATTTTTGATACAGGTTCTCTCCGACCCTCCTTGAGCCGTGGTGGGACCTTTTTACTGCCAAAAGGGGGGGACAGGGTGGACATTCATCAATGGAGACCGATTACCCTGTTAGACACCGCATACAAGCTCCTAGCCAAGGTCTCGAGCTTACGATCGAGGTCCTACCTTCTAGACATCACTCACGACACACAAACTGGCTTTGTTCAGGAACGCAGCATCGTGGACAACATCTTTACATGCTGGGAGATAGTAGATCTGGCCAAGGAGGAGGCGCAGTCTCTCGCTACCCTTCTCTTGGATTTCGAGAAGTAAATGAGAGGGGTTTCAGCCCTCTATGCCATGAGCTCCAATCCGGTGACTGTCGACGGTCACATGGGAGAGCCCTTTCTTTTGTCCCACTTAGTTCGGTAGGGCTGCCCTCGTGCCCCCTTCCTTTTCCTCTTTGTGGCGGAGGCCATGGTTATTTTCTTCGCTCTCAGGCCGTTGGCCTCTCTAGAGTGAGACTCCCGATTCAGCAAGAGGATGAGTTGTAGGACTCAGAGTCTGCGGATGATACTGCTTTATTTGTGGAGGCTTGAGTGGGGAGCCTTGAGACGGTCAAGGGAGCCCTCGCCATTTATTGCGAGGCCTCTCAAGCACTGATCAACTAGACCAAATCAGTTGGCTTCTTCATGGGCACCGAGGAGGTCCAAGAGATTAGTAGCTGGGGGGGCAGCCCTGGGATTCAGGTGGATCCGATGGGGGCGGACAATGAGATACCTAGGATGTGAGGTGGGGATGGATATCTCGGCAGAGCAACAGATCGTCTCGGTTCTTGAGAATGTTAGGCGCAAGCTTCTCTATTGGAGCTCAATCAAGCTCTCTTGCAGGTAGAGCGCTAGTGGTGAACCATGTTTTACCTTCAACGTCTTGGTATATTGCATCATCCTGGTGTTTTCATAGAGGATGCATGGGCCAGCTCAAAAGATTGGTGCAGAAGTTTCTATGGTTGGCACGCGGAACACCAGGGCCAGAGTGGCGTGGCAGACAGTGATCCTCCCATAGTCGAGGGGTGGGTCGGGCATCATAGGCCTAGAGATGCAGAGTCCGTCCCTCCTAAGCAAGCTGGTGGTTGGAGGTCTCACACCTCGTATAGAGTGGAAGCTCCTCCTTCGAAGGGGACTTCTCAGGAACACCCTACTAACCGGTGGCTAGTGGTAGGAGTCTTACAGGTGGATCTTCTCGGAGGCACCGCTCACGGGGAGGGGCTCCCCATTCATGAGGAGCCTGATCAGGGTATGGCGTAGGGTTGTAGGGAGACTCATTCGGGCCAGTCCTTGCAGGGCGGAGTTCGAGAGAACCGATGTCTTTGGCACCCCAAGGTCAGAGACACAGATGGACAGATGCTAGGGCAGAGGATGCACATTGGATGGCACAGTGGGACAATGGTCTAGCTAGATCCTTCAGGGCTTGGAGACAACTCCCCATGGATCTAGAGGCCAGGATGCACGTACTCTCTCACTTGCGAGGAGCAGGTACACGAGTGGTGGATATTGATTCAACGATCCTTGCGTCGTGGTGGAAGGGGTTGCGCAGCCCGTGGACAACCCCATGCTGTGACAGTCAGTTCTTGCAGATGGGAGGGTCTCTAAGGGTCCGATTCTTTAGGGAGAATCTGGGATTTATCCGTCGCAGGTTTTATAGTGGGACCTTGTGGGCTCCTATAGGAGTGAGTCAGAGAGGGAGTCGGAGGAGCTGGCAGTCTTGGAGGATTTAGCGTGACAGAGGATCAAGGTTGTCGGTCACTTGGGAAGAGAGTGACATTTTGATTCAACTACGGTCCTACGGTCCTATCCAGCCCAGAGGGAGCGGTTTGGTGTGTTTGACATTTTGATTCGACTACGGTCCTATCCAGCCCAGAGGGAGCGGTTTGGTGTGTCTGGCTGTGGGAGCGTAGGCCGCTTAGAGATATATAGTGGGACCCAGAGCAGTGGCTCTGGCCTGTATGACAGGGGCACTCTGATAGGATAGAGGAGATGCCCTTCTTTTCTTACATGACACACATTGGCAGACGCATCCAATTAGAGTTAGCAGCTTGGACCCCCTCGAGGGAGTGACACTGGCTAGAGTAGGAGGTTTCCAGGGAGGTGGTCAGTGGCTTCTGGCCACATCTTTGGACCAGCCTGCGACCACGGAAGATATCATATTTCTTTTAGATGGTGGCTCATAGGGGTCTGTTGATTGGTCCTTGGTTGGAGCAGATGCGAGTGGACGGCAGATGCGCTCGTTGTATGGAGATCATTGGAGACAATCCCACACTGTTTAGGGAGCTGTCTGGCGGCACATAACATTGGTAGCCATCTGGCAAGACAACTGGGAGCGTGGTATCTCAGACTAATGAGGAAACCGTCGAGAGGCAACAATGTTTCTGAAAGACTTGGCCTGTAGGCGTATTCTACACATTCTCTGCGGGCGTATTCTGAAGGCTTGGTCCGGATAGTTCGTGTTCCGGATAGTCCCTAGGCAGTGAGTTGGGATTGCCAATAGGCTGGTATCGGAGAGGCAGGTCTTCTCTTTGTATTTACCATCATCAGCCCTAGTTTGGTAGCTGATTTGTATGGGGTTTTTCAAGGCTTGGTCCGGACAGTGTGTTCTGGATAGTCTCTAGGCAGTGAGCTGGGATTGCCAATAGGCTGGTATTGGATGGGCAGGTCTTCTCTTTGTATTTACCATCATCAGCCCTAGTTTGGTAGCTGATTTGTATGGGGTTTTTAAAGCATTAATAGGAAGTTTCTTCTCTTGGCAAAAAAAAAGGAAGTCTTTAGGCTAGGATTTGATTCCCCTGATGAGTGCTTTCCCTGCTTTGTAAACATCCCATTCCTTCATGGCTTCCTTGACTTTGGTTAGTTCCATGGCTCTTTATTTAAGCTGATTTGCAGTGAGCTCTTTTGATATCCAAATCCTAGTTTGTGTGTTTGCATTAGAATTTTTATCGTTGCTGCTTGGTTTCTATAAGCAATCAGAGTATTCTCAGTCGATAGACTCAGCATATGTCATCACACTACCATTCAACATTTATTTTCTTAAGCTTGCTTTATATTCTGTAATCTCCTCATAAAGGTCAATTTTGTTGACATTGTCGTTTGCTTTTGCTTTCATCTCTTCTTCAGTTGACTCCATCCAATTGTTGATCATTTCTCGAGCAGTAAAAACAAGCTGCGTTGTAGGAGACATTGTATTTTGTATTTCCTTGTGGACGATTTCTTGCTTGCTCTTATTTCCATCCAGTGATCTCTTGTTGTAGGTGAAAGACCTGCTCTTGTGGTCTTGCAATGCTTGTAGGCTTGTTGTAATGTCTCTGGTATGTCTTCTCAAAAGGGATTCATGTGGAGCGGAGGAAATGGTAGAATATGGAATAGCTGCCTGTTCGGGTCGAAGCAGCAAATACTTTTGTTTTGAGAAATTCCATCTGCTGGATATTTGCCCTTCCTAGGTGCCCCTTGGTTGAATCCGCTCTCGTGAGTTGGTCTGGGCCAACTCAGAGGAGAACAGAGTTGAGAGGTTTTGAATTGAAAGCTGAGCAGAGAGAGGTTATAGGACTGGTTGGAGCCGACAGCTGAGAAGTGAGGTTCCAAGAGAGGAGTTGAGCAGGAAGATGTTAAGGGACCAGGACTGGTGGGAGCAGAGATCTAAGCAGGGAGGTTCGGAGCGAAGAGACAGTTCTAGTAATGCCTGCAAAACATGAGAGAGAGAGAGAGAGAGAGAGAGAGAGGTGAGAGAGAGAGAGAGCTCGCGGGCCTATGAGATGAGACAAAGTACAATCAACAAAATGTCTCATACAGCTGCTGTGGGTTGAAGCAAAGGTCTCGTTAAGGCCGTTGTTGCTGATTGCTTAGCTACGCTACTAACCTCAAAACTCAAGAGACTCAAACAGGCAATGCTAGTGCTGCAAATATAGGGCCGTGGTGGCTCTCGATGACACGGGAGGTCACGTATCTGGATTTGTTGAGCTATCTCTTCTTGTGGCAAGCGACATGGTCTTTGTGATCTCTGTATCTGGTGGGTCATATCAAGGGTGACACCTTGGCTCGAGCGGTCTCCTTCGAGTAGAGCGGCGATGGGATGGACCTCTATCGTGCTTGCTTATTAGCTGCACTGCTCCGAAGTTAGCTATCTCCTCCTCCTCTATCCCAATGTGTTATGAGGTTTACTCGAAGGCATAGAAGTTGGTGACATGTCCTTGTGCTCGATTAGTCTCCTGTGGTACTGTCCCCTGTTTTTTGATCTATTGTAGTAGGGTCTCTCCATGTCGCTACATCTCCATCAAAAAGAGGCAAGTGCAAACCTGTTCATGGAAGTGGATCAATTGAGAGAGTGATCCGAACGTGTGTCCCTCCTGAAAGTAGTAGTAGTGCTGTCCTCGGATCTTGTAATAGGCAATGTAGCTACATAAAAAGTGATGCTTTGTCTCCATCTCCGCTAATGTGCACAAGATGCAAATCTAGTGCTCTCTAGGCATGCCTTTGGTCCTCTCTACCTTGATGCTTAGCTAGGGGGATGAGACCTGCATCTGTCCTATGGCAATCCTCAGTATGTGTGAGATCCTTCTGTCCTCCAGATACTGGGGCTTTGTAATCAATCCATTTTTTGGAAGTGGTCATGGTAGAATTGGATCTTGGTAGGAAACTCTTAGCTCCCATCCCAAGTCCGTGATGTATAGAGCTAGAGTAGATCCAACCGTATGATACGGTTCTCATCTCGTGGGATTTGGAGGCACTGGGCATCCAAGCTGTAATGAAAGGAGGGATGCGATCCATCTAATTCCTTGATTGACTGTCAGACAATTTGAATATGCGTGCGAACCAAGCTGTGGTAACCCGGCTATCTACCAGTCGTTTGGATGACTCTAAATGCCAACCTCGATAGCCCTCAATGAGGCAAGGCCCGTACTCTTTGTAGATATCTCTGTTTGAAAGATGGCATCAATTTGGAGTGGTGTCAAAGCGAACTTTGCCTGTATGATCTAATGAGGTTCGAGAGCTTACTCCAAATCTTCTTGGATCCCATAATTACTTGTAGCCTCTCGAATATCTGCCACTTGGTTGCCGGTAGGTCATCCTTCTAGAAGGGTGCTGCATACATGGTTTCAGTCTCACTAGTGTATCAAAAAGCCATTTCTTCGTGGAAAGTCTTGGTGGTGTGGTTGGAAGCACACTCTCTAGTCGAGCTAGAGCTTCTTGTCCTCGTGTGAGTTGTGCCTTAGCCACGTGTGTCATTGTGAAGATTGGCCTTGCAAAGACTGTCCCAAGGTAGATGTATGACTGTACAATCTCCATTGGCTCTCCTCGGTATGTGAAGTTGTGTTGAAGTTTTGCATGTGAAGTTTTGAAGATCATAACCTTGGTCTTGCCAAGGTTGATCGCTAGGGCTCTCTTCATGCAAAACACCTCTAGGGCCTTTAGATGCCTTTGTAGATTTGTTGCTGAAGAGGAGATGAGGACTATGTCATTTGCGTATAGTAGCATTTGAGGATCTTTTCCCTCCTAGGTGATCAATAAAAGTTGACCTCATTAATGTAGAGCTTGGATAGTGTTGGTGAGAGGGGGTATCCTTGCTTCAGTCCGATCGTGGTCTCAATTCAATCTAATGGACCTTGAGGGACGTGGACTCTTCCTCTATACACTCATATAGGCTTATCATCTCGAGATGATGACTCTTGGTATTTGCATTCCTAGAGTTTTCGAATCATGCAGACTCGTGTACCACAGTTAAGGTTGCGGGCAAGATGAAAGGAGTAAGCTTGAGGAGAAGTGTTTGGTTATAAGGAGGCGGATAAGATGGAAGGAGTAAGCTTGAGAAGAGAAGGAAGTAATGAGAGCAAAGTGGAAGAAGTGTTTGGTTGTAAGGCTATGAGTTGAGTGCAAGAATGATAATGGGAGTAGACTCGAGTTTCACAGTAAGGCTGCGGGCAAGATGGAAGGAGTAAGCTTGAGGAGAGGAGAAAAGTAACGAGAGCAAAGTGGAAGATGACTCGAGTTCCACAGTAAAGCTGCGGGCAAGATGGAAGAAGTAAGCTTGAGGAGAGGAGGAAAGTAACAAGAGTACAGTGAAAGAAGTGTTTGGTTGTAAGGATGCGGGCAAGATGGAAGGAGTAAGCTTGAGAAGAGAAGGAAAGTAGTGCGAGCAAAGTGGAAGAAGTATTTGGTTGTAAGGCTGCGGGCAAGATGTAGAAGACGAACCACTAGAGAGGGATTTATAAAACTACAGACTCATAATATGAGATGAAAGATTTATAATAAAGAATTGGAAGGTTGAGATGTCGCTAAGATGATGGTTGGAGAACGCTAGAAGTCTGTAATGTGAGACATGTGAGGCGATAGATTTTGAGTACATTGAAATTTATAAAATAAAGTGATGGAACATAAGAATGATATAATTATTAGATTCTCATCATGAGATATTTATTGTATATAATAAGTTAGACTTGCAGATGTAAGATCATAAGGAGAGACATGTGGACCATAGATTTTGAGTACATTGAAATCTATAAAATAAAGTGATGGAACCCAAGAAAGATATAATTATTAGATTCTCATCATGAGATATTTATTGTATATAATAAGTTAGACTTCAAATAAAGTGAAACCGATTAAATAAGTTTAGTGAGGTGAGTTGTTTATTGAGTGAAGTTAAAGCTGCAAGATTGTAATGTAAGAGACATACGAGAGGATAGATTTTGAATACATTTAAAGCTATAAAATAAAGTGATTGAAGATAACAATAATATAATTATCACATTCTTATCATGAGATATTTATTATATCATCAAAGATGCTTTTTTTAAATAATCAAACATTTAATACGTATCCATGATAAATGTCCCTTATGTATACATGAGTAAATGTCTCTTATGTATTCACGTATTTAATAAAATCAACCAAATAACACTCTGAGCTAAGGAAAATAAGTCATATTTAATATGTATCCATGATAAATGTTCATTATGTATTCACATATTTAATAAAATTAACCAAAATAACATTATGAGCAACAAAGTCATAAATAGAAAGTTTTGCGACTTTGCACTTGTACATGCATCACTTGTTAATAAAGTTTTGTCTACTTAAAGAAAAACTCATGTACATGCTAAATCCCATCATAAAGCTTCACAATGAAGTGGATTCTGATGCTTGCTGTGGACTCCGTTGTGATGCTTTGAAAGTAGAATCTAACTCTCAAGGCTTTGATGCTTTAAGCGTATATGAACTCTTCCTTCGGGCATAGCATTTGTCTACTTCCAAGCATGGACTCGATTGTGATGGATTAGGCGTAGAATCCACTGGAGGTTGTGATTCTGCGGGCATATATTGAATCTCTACTTTTGAGTGGGGGGTAGATGGTGATTCCTTGGGCATAGACTCCTCGGGAGGCTGTGATGCTCGCGGCGTAGGAGTCTACTTTCATTTGTGGACTTTGTTGGGATGCTTTGGGCATAGACTCCCTAAAATGGCGTGATGCTTTGGTCATAGATTCAGTCTCTACTTCCGCGAATAGACTCCCTTCTTATGATTTGGGTTTATACTCCTCGGGGGTATGTTGAATCTCAACTTTTGCGATGGCTGGACTCGATTGTGATGCTTCGGGAGTAGACTCCTTTAAAGGTTGTGATGGATTGGGAGTATATTGTGTGTCTACTTCCTGGAGAGCCTTTGATGCAGACTTGGGTGTCTCAATTACTTTAATTGGAGATTCAACAATTATGAATCGAACGGTATGAGCTACAAATGTATATAGTTTTGCATCGGAATATGTAGACATTGAGGATTGTGAGTCTTTCACATAAAATATATCATCGAGGAGCAACTTGCAGTTGCAGCACACTCTCCACCTATAACTGTATGGATCATTTTGCTCTACAAACTCGAGTTGTAAGTCAATTGCTTCTTGCAAGTCACCGTCGTAGTTAGTGACTTGTTCAATTGCTCTTATTAACCTTGATGTGAACCTATCCATCATAACATACTATAGGCTCACGGAAGCAAAAGGATGCACAAGAGTGGAGCAAGAAGTGGAAGACATCACATCAACTAGAAGAATGAAAATGAAAGTACAAAGTACTATAAAAGAGAACCCTAGGACTTAGTGTCCTAGTGGTATCACTAGTACTAGGTGCCAAAAGACACTAAAAGTACTAGGTGACCTAAGTGCCAATAACTGTCGAGAGGGCATCAATATGACTGAGAGAAGATGGCCTATAAACCCCCCTCCATGGTATGGACTGAAGTATTTTGGATACGTCTCAGAATACTTGGTATTTTTTGGTCATGGTGGCATATGTTCATCCAAAAGGATATAGCCACCTATGAATGTACAAGATATGCCAGATCATGTAATAAAGGGAACCAAGTGTAAAGCTTGTCGAAAGAATTCGAACTTGGGAGGAGGAAGTGCCTTTGTGAACATATCTGCTATGTTGTCCTTTGTGAGTAGGTAGGACAACTCTATGTTTCTTGCTGACAACCGCTCTCGAACATAATGATAGTGAACTTCAATATGCTTGGATTACGCGCAATGGCCAAAGCACTCTGGATGTTAGTGTAGACCATAGTGGAGGATGTCTGGCGAATACTATGATCTGTAACTGTCAAAGCCAGACACTCTACTGTAGCGGTGAAGGCCGCCTTGTACTCAGCCTCATAGTTGGATGTGGTAACTGTTGGTTGCTTCTTACTGAGCCAAGAGATACACAAATTGCCAAGCAAAAAACAGTTGCTGATATGTGACACTCTGGTGTCGGCACAACCTACTCAGTCACTAAGATGTGTAAGCATGCATGGTAAGTGAACCTTGATCACATGCCAAATCTTGAGTGCCTCTGAGATATCTGAAGACTCTATTCACTGCCTGCCAATGCTATGAACTGGGCATGTACATGAACCTACTGAGCTGGGATACTGCATATTGTAAGTCAGGTTTAGTGTGGCATAAGTAAATGAGACATCCAACTGCATGTTGGTAAAGAGTGATCACATGGTGGGGTCCTATCATGAGTTGGAAATTTGAAGCCAGGGTCCACTGGAGTAGAGATTGGCTTGCAATCCTCAAACTGAAAACGATCAAGGAGCTGTCCAAATATACTTGGACTGTGACATCATAATACCCTCCTCAACATGAGTAAACTGAATGCCCAAATAATAGTGCAGTTGTTCCATGTCTGACATTTCAAAAGCTTGCTGCAAATCAGCCTTGAAAGCTGCAATATGCTGAGTATTAGGGCTCGTGATCAACATGTCATCCACATATAAAATCAGTACTAAAAAATCAGATCCACTCCCACGGACATAAAGAGTGGGCTCTGCGGGGCTATTCTGAAAACCAAGGGACAATAAGTGTGCACGAATTTTAGCATACCATGTCCAAGGTGTCTGCTTTAAATCATGAAGGGCTTTTCTCAGCCGGCATACCTTGTTTTCGTAGCCAACAACCTCAAAGCCAGGAGGTTATGTCACATAAACTTCGTCCTGCAGATCCCCATGAAGAAAGGTAGTCTTGATGTCAAGCTGGTGCACTTGCCAATGGTGATTGACTGCAATGGCAATGACACATCTAATAGTAGTAATCCTGGAAGTGGGAGCAAAGGTCTCCTCAAAGTCAATGCCTTGTTGGGCATACCCTTTGGCAACAAGACGGGCTTTGTGTCGATCTATGCTGCCATAAGATTTTCTTTTTAATTTGTAGACCCATCGGGTACCAATGGCATGCTTGTCGGAAGGGAGATCTACTATAGTTCCCATGTGTCATTTTTGGCAATAGATTGTAGCTCAACTCTCATTGTATCCATCCACTCTTTGCTGTTAAGCATCTTTATGGCACAAAGGCTCTTAATTGCAAGCTGTAGCAATGAGGGCAAACTCAAGAAAGTGACCATGCATCTGTCTATTCCCTAATCTTGTCTGAGTAGTAAGAGGTTGATCTTGTTTGCTATCCCTCAATGTGTCAGGAAGCCATCTAGGAACTTGCCTTTGCTGTTTATTGACAGCTCTTTCTTCAATCACTACATCATGAATAGTGGGATCATTTTGTGCTAGAAGAGAAACGTGCAAATCAGCATGGGGTGCTGGCTGATCATTACTTGTTGGAGGGCCTGCAGGAGGTTCATGTTGTTGGTCAAAGTCTCTCTCTGAGGGAAGTAGAGGTAACCAAGAGTCAAAGGCATCAAACATGTCCACTTCTGGCTTAGCTTTGTAGTCCCATAAGAGGAGAAGCCGAATGTTCAGTAAAGATCACATCTTTACTGACGTTTAATCTTCCTAGTATTTGGTTGATACAACTGATACCCTCTGCTCTCCTAGCTGTAACTAATAAATATGCATTTGATTGCCTTGTCATCAAGCTTATGTCTGAGCTGAGATGGTACATGAACATATGCAAGAGACCCAAAAACTCTTATGTGTGAAAGTGAAGGCTTCCTGCCTTTCCATGCTTCATAAGGTGTAATAGTCCTCAATGCCCTTGTAGGTGATCTATTCAGCACATAGTTGGCACACATCACTGCATCAAGCCAAAATTTATTGGGCAAGGACTTGGCCTTAAGCATGCATCTGGCCATCTCCACAGTGGACCTATTCTTCCTTTCAGGAACAGGATTATGCTGAGGAGTATAAGGAGTAGTGCATGAGTAAACAATGCCCGCGAAGACAAGAATGCATCAAACTCCTTTGACATATACTCTTCCTCCCCTATCTGTGTTGAGGGTGACAAGCTTGCATCCCGATTCATTCTCAACCATATTCAGTCACCTTTGAAAGCATGAGAACACTTCAGATTTGGCTTTTAAAGCATATATCCAACAATATCTTGTGAAGTCATCAATTAGAGTCATGAAATATTTGTACCTCCCAATGGCATTTATCCTCATTGGGCCACAAACATCACTGTGCACTAGTTGCAATTTCCTTTGTGAGAGTTTTGGATAATTCTTTTGAAAAGGAAACCAATGCATGTTACCCAAAAGACAAGCCTCACACACATGTTTGGAACACGTGCCTCTTTGCGAATCTAATAAAGAGAAGCCAATTTGTCCCAACAATATTCCAAAAATGCCTTGAAACAAGAATATGTTTCATGAGATAAGACCACATCGGATAGTTGGTGCTATCCAACCTATCTTCTCGAAGAATGCCAAATAAATCATGAATGTTGCCAACCATTGCAAATGGGACAAGTCAAAAAGCACTGACAAAGTGACCTAAAAGATAGCCTCAAGGCTTGCAACTGCAAAAAATAGGACTTGCTATCCAAATCTGGAAAAGTCCCAAAATAACATGTTATTTGCAAATGTGATCAAATGGCCTGTAATTTCTTGCCAAATTCACTACAAATATGAAAGTATTGTGAAATCTGCCTGCAATAGACCTAAGAGCCCTAGTTTGTAGAGCAAAACTGTGTAAGAAATGGGGCAAATTCAAGAAAAGCCCCAAATTGTTTGCAAATGTGTAATCTACTTGCAAAATAGTAGCCCATATGCAAAAGTCCCAAATGTTGCAAAAAATTTACAAATCTACAGCAATGCAATGTCTGCTCCCAAAATTGAAGCCAAACGATGGCTGGTGCACAACTTAGTCTGCAAATGAAGGACACCAAACATCTTTAGCCTGCAAATAAATCTTGCAGTACAAAATCGTACGGAGATCGTACAATGTACGGATGACTGTATGGATAGTACGGACGGAGCGGTGCGAAAAAGTACGGATGTCAAAAATCAAAACTGTATGGGACAGTATGAAAATTCGTACAATTGTACGGACAGATTCTGATGCGCTGTACGGGTGGCCATATGAAACTATATGGGACACATACATACATACATACATACATACATACATACATACATACATACATACATACATACATACATACATACATACATACATACATACATACATACATACATACATACATACATATATATATATATATATATATATATATATATATATATGACGCGCTGTACGAAAATCCGTACGATTGTACGGACTGTACGTGATCGTATGGACAGCAGGTTGCGGGGTTGCGTCGAAGCTATGCGGGACATCTGATAGCTGAGTTTGATGATGGAGCTGAAGTGCGAGAGATGGAGCTGGAAGTATGAAGCTAGGAGTAGGGAGAAGGTTCGGGAAGGAAGTGCTTTGATACCACTGTAGGCTCACGAAAGCAAAAGGTTGCACAAGAGTGGAGCAAGAAGTGGAAGCCGTCACATCAACTAGAAGAATGAAAATGAAAGTACAAAGTACTATAAAAGAGAACCCTAGGACCTAGTGTCCTAGTGGTACCACTAGTACTAGGTGTCATAAGACTCTAAAAGTACTAGGTGACCTAAGTGCCAATAACTAAAGCTACATGGCACATACCAGGGCCCACAAGGCATCAATACAACTAAGAGAAGATGGCCTACACATACAAGGGAATGAATAAGTGCATTGCAAAAGATACATACCATGAAAGTTACAATGTTAAGAGTAAGTATACCACGAAAGTTACAATGCATTAAGAGTATACTTACGCTAAAACATTGCCATGATATCTTGGCATTGAATTTGCAAAATAGCATTTATTGGCTTATAGGTTCAAAGCTACCAAACTCCAATGTTTCTTGCATGGTCAATTAAGAATCTTTATTATTTGACTTCATCTTACATCTTGCAAAAGTAAATATGAGGTTGCGGTGTCACTTACATCTCATTATATGGAAAAATGATCTCTCATATGTTGTCCATATTGAGAGTTTGTAGCCAGGTGCAGATATCTTCTATTGACTTTTTATTATTATTGAGCCATGTAGAAAGTAGGGAATCTACGACATATACACACTTTCCAAAATTTGTAGGAAATGAAGAACTACATCAAAAAATAACCAAACATTAGCTCATTATATTTAATTAATATATATATACTAAGCCAAGATAAAGTTTGTATCAAACCTGAGGGCAGCCATTATAACTTTATCATTAACCTCTTTCCGTCGATATCTTAGGATTTCAAACTCTTCTGCACCAAATGAGAGATACTAAGGTTGCTGTCCAATCACAACCTGAACATCAAAGTTGCTTCCTATTTCTTGCAGCTTAGACAAATCTTCAGAATTCTTTAGCGTGAGTCATGCCATCATCATATGCTCTGAGTTCCCATATAAGCGATGTAGTTGACTCTCTATGTTAGGAAATTCTTTCGGTGATCCATTTATTGTCTTAAATATTTCACTTTCAGTTTTTTCAGCAATTACCATATTGATTAAACTTGAAGGAAATATTGTGCCTTCCTGACTTTAGATACACGTGAACTTATTTCTTCTTTCTTCCCCTTTGCCATCTGGAAAAAATACAAAAGCTTGTGAGATTGATAGGTTATAGTTAAACATAATGCTTGTAAAAGAAAAGTAAAGGGTCATACTAGGATATATGTCCGTGATTTATTTGCATAATCTTATGAGTCAGGAAGGTCATCCATGTCATCGTCTGCAATCATCTGTACATCACCTTCATCCCTAGGAGCCATCAAGATCTTTCATGTCATCATATCTAATCCTCTTATGTTCTACCTCTTTCTTGTAGCCGACATTTAGATCAGCTTGCAAGTGGAACTGTGCCATGCAAGCCTTTCTTTCAATAATATTAGTGGAATATCCTTTTCTGAGAAGATCTTCGAAAAGATATCCCATCCATAAAAAGGTGATCTCCTAATAAGGCAGTTGCAAGTATTCCAGCATAGCAATCAAAACACTTCCACTTTTTGGAGGATATTCATAGATTTTGGAGTGCACTTGATGATGAGAGGACCTGTGATTTCTTTCTCCTCCAGCATGAGATGCAAACTCTTGGAAGTTCCCCTTATGTTATGTTGTAGGGACTAGTCAGGATATGGACTCCGCATGCATAAGAGGAATGATTCGAGGCATTGAATCTTTAATCCACATTCTCTCTTGCTTATCTTGGATGCATACACACCATTGTAGATCTTGGAATCACAAGCATAAACTTTCTCCAAAGCGTTATGTATCTCTTCCTTGTTTTCTTTATTGACAAAAATGAAAATATTACGAATTCTAACTCTACTAATGGTGGTGTATAGTATTCTATCGATGAATTGGCGAGTATCATTGTAAGAAACCTCATCAATAAAGAATACTTGGGGTTTATTCCAACTTGTTTCATCAAGTAAAAAGTCCTTATCTGAAATGCTACTGTACACTACAAACTTTCCAAATTCTGAAGTGATGTTCACATTAAATTGAAATCGATGGTTGACTGCACTTGTTATTCTCAATTTATGCTCATTCATAAGCTTCTCAACATATGCAATCACCTGTGGTGGGAATTGGGCTCTCATGAACAAGGTGACTACTTCGGCTCCATCTTGTTGATTCTTCATTCACTTATGTGCCCATGCCTTTTACTTAGCTGTGGATAAAGCAGCTATATGCTTCACAATATTAGGGTCAATATTGCATTGACCAGTAGAAATATATTTTTTTGTGAGGATATATCTAATCGCACTATCCACTGCATCACATTTCACTTGTATATTGATGCTCTCCTCCATGCAATGATATTTTTCCTTTCTACCAAGAAACCAATCTTTCTTGAGGAGTTGATCTGTTGCCATTGTTACATAGCTATCTGGCAATTACTTTACGGGCCTCCACATTCTTGCTATCACCTCTTTTTTCTCAACCTTTGACTTTTGTGATAGTAACAAAGGACCTTTATAAGTAACCTCACCCTTCTCGTATGCATGGTAAACTACCACAACTTGCTCAAACACCTCATCAGGTCGAAAAATTATACTTGTCTAGTTAGCATATCTATGTCTCGCTACCTTGAAGCTTGTGAGAGATTCTTCCCGTTCTTGACTTCTCCTTGGTACAACTGCACTTAAACATGTATAAAAATTGACTAATGTATCTACATCTGCTTTTGTGGTAGTTCTATTCAAATGTGTTGCTGGAGAACCAAGTGTCACGTCCATAGACAACTTGCTTTCATTAGGATTTCTGATGTTGAGGTTATCTTATGTTTTGTAAAAATATCATGATTTAGTCTTTCAGACTCAATCAAATATTTTGTTGGATGCTTAAAAATACATATCATGGCCATATAAAAATTGAAGGGAAGAAACTTTAAAATTTGCTCTGCAGTGAGTCTTCTAGAGTCCCTTGCTTGTCTAGCAAGTTCATTATAGGCATATGCATAATGCTGACCATCAATCGGCTCAAATTTACAATGCAACAAGAAATTTCTGTTTGCCTCTTTCAAAAATTTCTCAGAATTTGCTTCTTCACCCAGTTCATGCGGAATTTGTTGAAGGCTTTGTGCTTTGTGTGAAGAATTTGCTTAAAGTCTCCTCAAAATGGATAGGTCCTTCAAACATAATTCCATTGTCACAGCTACCTATATTTAGACAGAACATGATTAGATGTAAGACTACATTAAAGACCACGGGTTTCTTGCCATCCACCAAAGCCTTGAATATTTGCATCGCATAAGATATATCAAGATTCCTAGTATTGGTAAAAATAGTTGGTGACTCCACATCTCGAGCATTCATTGCATAGGGCTTTTGTCCCCATATATATCTGACATCATCTTCTGTGGTCATCTCATTAAGACACAGATTGAGATTCTTTATTGACATGAGTTCATCTTGATCTTCCTTAACCTCTTGATCTGACTCTTCTTCCTCTATATTTTCTCTATCCTCCTCTTTCTCTTGTACCTAAAGTTTCTGAGTGGAGGAACATTGCCTTTTTTTCAAAGTAGCCTTTGGAATTGTGTCTTTATCTTTTACATATACTTTCTGAATAGAGGAACGTTGTCTTTTTGTGAAAGTAGCCTTTGGAACTGTGGCCCTTGCAACATTAATCTTTTCTATTTTGTGCCTTTCTTTTCCTTTGATAGGTTGCATGCACCAACATGGCCATGGCTCGTCCTTCCTCTTCCTCTATCTTTTGTATTTCTTTAGGCCGCAATGGTTGTGTTGCTTCTTCATTTTTCATTTCGAACGCATCTGCTTTTGTTTCTATCTCAACGAGTTTGCGTGTAGACCCTTGATGTGAACCAAACTAGCATCCATCCAATCCTACTTGTGCCCTCCTTACTCTTGACTGAATTCATGGTCTATCTTGAGTGAGATGTCTTAAAGTACTCAACCATAATCTTTTGACGCAACCTACTTGCCTCTGCATTTAGAAATGTACTCCATTCATTCATGAGAGCTTGTAATGGAGTTTATAATTCTGTAAAGTTTGAAGGTGGAGGAGGTGGCATTGCGAACGTGTTTAGACCTCTTGATAAGATAAAATGATAGCCTCC
This sequence comes from Dipteris shenzhenensis, assembly GCF_047967505.1. NCBI lineage: Eukaryota > Viridiplantae > Streptophyta > Polypodiopsida > Gleicheniales > Dipteridaceae > Dipteris > Dipteris shenzhenensis. The sequence goes on from NC_141625.1 coordinate 44,840,193, forward strand.
AATGTTAGGTTGTGAACAATTCACAAAAATATCCAAGTATGGGTTCTTTGGTTGCATAGTAATTCCCACAATGATGCTAGAAGTTATATCTTTCTTAGAGAAGCTTGCATTCCATGGCTCCTCATTTTGCTCCATATCTTTCCTCTCGACATCTTAAGATGTAGCTCAGTTTTTCTTTGAATGAGAAACCAAACTTTTCTTCCCATGTGCATGTGAGTCCACTTCCCTTCAAAGTTATCAGGGGCATACTCTTTCTCATTGAAATGTAAGGTGGTGCTAGAGACAAAAGCTCTAATCTCTTGAGAGTGCTTCATAATAATTGAAAAATTCACAAGACTTTAGATACAATGCTTCAATAAAATAGCCAATAAGGCTTTAAAGTACAAACTGAAAGATAATATATTTTGCCCATCATAGTATAATGTGCCCAAGCTGAAAGACAATGCATTCTACCCATCATACTATAATGTGCCCAAGCTGAAAGACAATGCATTTTGCCCATCATACTGTAACATGCCCAAGCTGTAATGTGTCCACTGATACAATTATGTGTGTGTCCATTTAACAAAATCTTTGAATGAATGATTAAAAATAGCCTCAAAGGCTTTCCAAGGCTCAATATATATACAAAAATTAATAAATAATAGCCAATAAGGCTTTACAATGAGATGAGAAAAAATAAAACTATGATGTGTCCATAATTAACAATTACATTATGCCCACTAAAACTCTGACTTTGATGTGTCATCTGAAACTTTGCTCATAGGGTTGTGTTATGAGTGTGAAACCGCATGTGAACGTAGAACTGACGCCGATTAGGAACTAGTCGGAAATTTTTGAGCATGGCTTTGATTGGTTGTTTTGGAGTTCTCTCCTCTATGGATAAACTAATCTATGCTAATCCTATACCAACCATCGAATCAAAGAAAATGCAAGAAATAATTTCCTTTTCATATTCATTTTAATAGGTTACCTGCTGCAAGACAAGAGTTATAAACAAATTTTGATTCTTGTCATATATAATTAAAGTATATTTAGTTTAGCAAAACATTTTAAACTAAATTAAATATTCTTTAAATATCCATTTAATCTAAAATGAATTAAAAACTAATGAAATAAAGATTATGTAAACACATCAATTATAAACTAAGGTAAAATAATTAAAAATAAAATGGTGAAATGATAGACATAAAACAAATCCTTCATTTTTTTTCTCATATATATATATACACATATATATAGCAAAATATTTTAAACAAAATTAAATATATATTTAATCTAAAATGAATTAAAAATTAAAAATATAAATACATTATCTAAGATATTTAAACTTAAATTCAAAAATACAAAATAATTATATATTAAATTTATTAATTTTAATTAAAAAAATACAAATTAATGAAATAAAGATTATGTAAACACATAAATTATAAACTAAGATAAAATAATTAAAAATAAAATGGTGAAATGGTAGACATCCAAAAAGTCCTTCTTTTTTATTCTTATATATATATATATATATATATATATATATATATTATACATATATATATACATATATATGCACATATATGCATATATATATATGTGTGTGTGTGTGTGTGTGTGTGTATGTATACACACACACACACACACACATATATATATATAAATTTAATAAAATATTTTTAAATAAATTAAATATATTCAATTAATTTAAATATACATTTATATTAAAATGAATTAAAAATTAATAATCTAAATATATTATTTAAAAATATTTAAATTTAAGTTCAATAATACATACAAATTAATTAACTAATAATTAATTAAACCCTCCCTCTCCCCTTTATGCTGGATTAACTAATAACTAATTAACTGACTAACGAATCAACTAAATAATTAGCTAATTAATTAATTAACTAATTAATTTACTAAAAAATTAATTGGCCCCTCCCTGTAACTCCCTCCCCTTATTTCCCGGCAGTTGCGACCGCCAGGAACAAGAGGATGGGATACAATCCCTCCATTCCTCTCTGCATCCCCTCCTTCTATCATTTATGAGCCTCTTCCTTTCATCATCTGGGCAATAGAGATTCGAGTAGGGCGACAAAAGTTCGAGAGGTCGACGGATATTCATGAGGTGATTGGGAGTTAAAGGCGGTGGTGGCAATTAAGGGAAGGGAAGAAAGGGGAGGAGAGAGGAAATCTCTACCTTTTAGGGTCGACGATGATGGATTAGGGGAGGAGGAGATTAGGAGAAGAAGAGGAGAGGAAAGTGAGAATCGAAATGAGAAGTATTCAAATTTCTAGAGAGTTTAGGAGAAAATTTGCTCGGGAGATTTAAATTTGAAGTGTAACAAAAAGTGTGAGAGGATTTGAATTTAAATTACAAACAAAAGAGCCGATATTCTCATTAACGAAAAACCCGACATTCTCTTAAACATTCTTCCATCCTATATTCTTTCATCCTTTCCTCACACTGAACACGTACGACATTCTCTTTCCCAAGATCTCTTATCGACAATAGTACACGGGTAAGAGATCTTTCTGACACTCTTTATCTCTTGTATTTTTTAACAGTATGACACTTCTACTTGGCTCCCCATCCCAATTTCTTCCCACCTCCTTCTCTCATACTTCTACTTGGCTCCCCATCCCAATTTCTTCCCACCTCTTTCTCTCCCTCCACCCATCATTTAACTGTCGCCCATTCAAGTATCCACACCCTCCATCGCTCGAATGTCTATCCATCTAGATTTCCATCGCCATTCAAATGTTCGTTGCCCACCACATCACTCACCACATTCAAAATTATACGTTCAAAAATGAGTGCAAGGAGTGATCGAGAGTGGGAATCAAAAATTTCGTTGTTTAAAAATTGTCATCGCCTGCCACATTCATCGTTGCCTGCCACAGCATCGTCGCATTGTTCGCTATCTAAGAGAATCATGGCATCGCCACATCGCTTGCCATTGTTATCGCCATCGCCCACCATCGCCATCACCCACCATCGCCATCGATGAATCGCTATAAGAAAAGGGGGCAGTTATCCCCCTTCCCTCATCCTGCTGTATCCCTCCTTCCCTCATCCCCCTCCTTCCATCATTGCATCTCCTCCTTTCGTCGTTGTGTCTCTTCCTTCCATTGTTGCATCCCCTCCTTTTGTCGTTGCATCCCCTCCCATGTCATCTCTCCTTCCCATCTCTTTTCTCATGTCCCCTTTGGTCCTGTCTCTCTATACATCCTTTCCCTCTCTTCTCTTTTCCTACTACCCTTGCTTCTTCCGTCAGCCATGGCCTCCCTCTCCTTAAAAAAATTCGTTTCTCCTCTCCCTTTTTCTCAATTTCTCTTTCTTAAATATTGAAGAAAAGAAAACATGAATATAAATTCTTCATACCTGGCTAAGTTGGCTGAAGTTTTTGTAGAGAGGATGTAGACTCTTCTTGATTCTTCCTCTTACTCCTTCTTACTCTAATTGACTGAGATAAGAATGAACGAAGAGAAAAAGAACTTTTTATACTTCTTTAGGGCAAATTAAGAATTTTCTTTTCTACACTTCTCTGTCCTTTTTCCTTTTCTTTCTTTTCACTAGTCTTTTTCCTTTTCCTTTCCTTTCACCCTTCTCTTTCTTTCATACTAAGCGTAATTGTTCTCGAGTAATTATACTCAATTGTTTTCATAATAAACACACTCTTTTTGAAACTACTAACCTCACAAATAGTTTTCTAATGTCACCATTCTCTTTCTTTTGATTAATAAATATCCTACTAAGCACAAATGATTTCATAATAATTAGACTCAATTATTTTCATAATAAACACGAGTTTGTTGAAACTACTAACCTCACAAATACTTTTCTAATGTCAATTATTTCTCAAAATCGACTATCCATTGAATCATGCCTTTTTTAAAACTACTAACTTCACAAACTCCTAGGTGCGTTATCCAAACAAGTACTTATCGGATGGGGATGCCACTTTGCACCCAAGTCAATACCACCTAGGTTGAGACATGTGCAAAGTATTGTGCCCATCGGATAAGCTTTGCATTGTCGATCAAGCATTAAACTTCATTTTTGCCTCAGTGTGATGTACATCCATGAACAAACATGCTCCTAAGTGTGTTATCTGAATAAGTAGTTATCGGATGGGCATGCCACATTGCATGCAACTCAATGCCACCTAGGTTGAGGTGTGTTATTCGAACAAGTACTTATCGTATGGGCATGCAACTTTGCATGCAAGTCCATACCATCTAGGTTGAGGTGCGTGCAAAGTATTATGCTCATCGCATATGCTTTTAATGGTGGATCAAGAATTAAACATCATTTTTGTCTTAGTGTCATGCACAACCATATAAAAACATGGTCCTAGGTGTGTTATTCCAACAAGTACTTATCAGATGGGTGCGCCATTTTGTACACATATAAATACCACCTAGGTTGAGACGTGTACAAAGTATTGTGTCCATCGGATACGATTTTCATGGTCGATCATGCATTATACACTATTTTCCCCCTAGTGTTATGCACCACCATAAAAAAACACGGTCCTAGGTGCATTATTTTCTAACAAGTACTTATCGGATGGGGCCGCCACTTTTTTTGCAACATAATACCACCTAGGTTGAAGCATGTGCAAAGTATTGTGCCCATTAGATAGGCTTTGCATTGTCGATCAAGCATTAAACACCGTTTTTGCCTCAGTGTGATGCACATTCGTAAAAAAATACGCTCTTAGGTGTGTAATTCGAACAAGTACTTATCGAATCGGTGTGCCACATTGCATACAACTCAATACCACTAGGTTGAGGTGCATGCAGAGTATTATGCCCATCGAATATGCTTTGCATGGTAGATCACACATTATATATCATTTTCTTTCTAGTGTTATGCACCATCCTAAAAAAACGTGCTCCCAGGTGTGTTATCCTAACCAGTACTTATGGGATGGGCATGCCACTTTGCATGTAGGTCAATACCACCTTGGTTGAGGCCCAACCAAAGCATTGTGCCCATAGAATATGATTTGCATGGTCGACCAAGCATGAAACTCCATTTTTGCCTTAGTGTCATGTACAAGCATAAAAAAACTTTATCCTGGGTGTATTATTTCAATAAGTAGTTATCAAATTGGCATGCCACATTGCATGAAACTCAATATCACCTAGGTTGAGGTGCGTACAAAGTATTGTGTCCATTGGATATGCTTTGCATGGTCGATCACCCATTATGTACCATTTTCTGCCTAGTGTTATGCACAACCGTAAAAAAATGTGCTTCCAAGTGTGTTATGCGAACAAGTACTTATGAGATGGGTGCGCCACTTTGCATGTAAGTAAATACCACCTAGGTTGAGGTGTGTGCAAAGTATTGTGCCCATCAGATAGGATTTGCATTGTCGATCAAGCATTAAACACCATTTTTTTCTCAATGTGACTCACATCCATAAAAAAACACGCTCCTAAGTGTGTTATCCGAACAAGTACTTATCGGATGGGTGCACCACATTGCATGTAACTGAATACCACTTAGTTTGAGGTGTGTGTAGAGTATTGTGCCCATTGGATATGCTATGCATGGTTGATCATGCATTATACACCATATTCCCCCTAGTGTTATGCACAACCGTCAAAAAATGCGCTCCCAGGTGTGTTATCTGAAAACGTACTTATGGGATGGGTGCACTACTTTGCATGTAAGTAAATACCACTTGGATAGAGGCTTGTGTAAAGTATTATGCCCATCGGATATGATTTGCATGGTCAACCATGCATTATGCACCGTTTTCCCCCTAGTGTTATGTACAACTGTTAAAAAAACGCGCTCCCAAGTGTGTTATGCAAACAAGTACTTATGAGATGGGTGCACCACTTTGCATGCAAGTAAATACCAACTAGGTTGAGGTGTGTGCAAAGTATTGTGCCCATCGAATAGGCTTTACATTGTCGATCATGCATTAAACACCGTTTTTGCCTTAGTGTGATGACATCCGTTAAAAAACACGCTCCTAGGTGTGTTATCCGAACAAGTACTTATCAGATGGCCATACCACTTTGTATACAAGTCAATAACATCTAGTTTAAGATGTGTGCAAAGTATAGTGTCCATAGGATATGATTTGCATGCTCGATCACTCATTATACACCATTTTCCTCCTACTGTTATTCACAACCGTCAATAAAAGCGCTTTGAGGTGTGTTATCCAAACAAGTACTTATGGGATGGGCATGCCGCTTTGCTTGCAAGTCAATACCACTTGGATAGAGGCCTGTAAAAGTATTGAGCCCATTGGATATGATTTGCATGGTCGTCTAAGCATTAAACTCCGATTTTGCCTTAGTGTCATGCACAAGCATAAAAAAACATTGTCCTAGGTGAGTTATTCCAACAAGTACTTATTGGATTAGAGCGCCACATTGCATGCAACTCAATACCACCTAGGTAGAGGTGTGTGCAAAGTATTGTGCCCATCGGATATGCTTTGCATGGTCAATCACACATCATATATTGTTTTTCCCCTAGTGTTCTGCACAACCATAAAAAAACACACTCCTAGGTGTGTTATCTGAACAAGTACTCATGGGATGGGTGTGCCACTTTTCATGAAAGTAAATACCACCTATTTTGAGCCATGTGCAAATTATTGTGCCCATATGATATGCTTTGCATGATTGATTCTCGCATTAAACACCATTTTTGCCTCAGTGTGATGCACATCCATCAAAAAAATGCTCCTAGGTGTGTTATCCGAACAAGTACTTATCAGATGGGCATGTAACTTTGAATGCAAGTCTATACCATCTACATTGAGATGAATGCAAAGTATTGTGTCCATCGTATATGATTTGCATGCTCAATCATGCATTATACAACGTTTTTCTCCTAGTGTTATGGACCACCATAAAAAAATGCGCTCCCAGATGTGTTATTCAAATAGGTTCTTATGAGATAGGCATGCAACTTTGTAGGCAGGTAAATACCACCTGTATAAAGGCTTGTGCAAATTATTGAGCCCATCGGATATGATTTGCATTGTCAACCAAGCATTAGACTCCGTTTTTGCCTTAGTGTCACGCAGAAGCATAAAAAAACATTGTCCTAGGTGTGTTATTGCGACAAGTACTTATTGGATTGGCGCGTTACATTGCTGCAACTCAATACCACCTAGGTTGAGGTGTGTGTAAAGTATTGTGCCTATTGGATATGCTTTGCATGTCGATCACGCATTATGCACCGTTTTTCCCCTAGTGTTATTCACAACCGTTAAAAAACGTGCTCCCAGATGTGTTATGCAAACAAGAACTTATGGGATGGGTGCGCCACTTTGCATGCAAGTAAATACCACTTAGGTTGAGGTGTGTACAAAGTATTGTGTCCATTGGATAGGCTTTGCATTGTCGATCAAGCATTAAATGCTATTTTTGCCTCAGTGTGATTCTCATTCGAAAAAAAACATGCTCCTAAGTGTGTTATCAAAACAAGTACTTATCGGATGGGTGCCCCACATTGCATGCAACTCAATACCACCTAGGTTGAGGTGTGTACAAAGTATTGTGCCCATCGGATATGCTATGCATGGTCAATCGTATTATACACCGTTTTTCCCCTAGTGTTATGCACAATCGTCAAAAAGTGTGCTCCCAGGTGTGTTATCTGAAAACGTACTTATGGGATGGGTGCGCCACTTTGCATGCAAGTAAGTACCACCTAAGTTGAGGTGCGTGCAAAGTATTGTGCCCATCCGATATGTTTTGCATGGTTGACTTTTGCATAACACAGTTTTTGCCTTAGTGTGATGCACATCCATAAAAAAAACACGCTCCTAGGTGTGTTATTCGAACAAGTACTAATCAGATGGGCGTGACACTTTGCATGCAACTCAATACTAAATTCTATCTTTATAATTTTAAATTGTAAAATCACAAATTCAAATTAGAGATTCTATTAGCTAAATGCTAAACATGAATCCATCATTGAAAACCCATATCCTTGTATCACAATTAAAATTTAATAAAATAAAGTAAAAGTAAAATAAAAGAGATTAATTTAATAAAAAAGTTACAACTAATAGGAAAAATATTCAAAAGAGACTAATATTTTTTATAATTGTTCCACAGGAAGATGGCAATAGATTTCATTCCTAGGATGGAGGTGATATTATGTTGCCAAAGAGAAGTAGTTGCATGTGCTACAATCCATGATAGTGATCCAAATTCTCTTTGTCACTTTTAAAGACTTGGCAAAGATAAGGTTGTAGTTATTGTATCAAAGATTCTTAGTGCACATGTTGAGCTAAAGCATAAGTGTGGAGATATGGAAGTACTTGGAGATGTTATGCCTTATAATGTTTTTAATAATAAATCATTTATTGCATGGGATAGAGATGAGACTTATCCAACACATATCATCGGGAATACAAAGTGAAATTTTTTGGATTTTAGTGTGGGAGATATTTTGCAAATGATATCATTTGCAAATAAGAACATAGTGGAAGGTCAAGTTTTGGGGTTTTAACACTGGGATCAGTGGTCATTTGCAAAGATGAGGATTGTGAAAGTTACTAATGATGGTATGGATGATAACACAATGTCATTGGATGGTCCCTATTATGAGAAAGGAAAATATTTGAGATGGAAGCATGCAATTTTTGAAGATTAGAAAGGGACATGTGGTTTTCAATGACAAAGATAGAGTATCCTACAATTTCAAAGGACTTAAAGAATATGCCTACAAGACAAGCTTTGTCCCTTCACACATAAATGATTTTAATGAACTCAAGTATAGAAGTGACATCTTATCAGGAGTGGATGAGTTCATTGATACGAAGAAAGATAAAGAATTCAGAAGTAGTGCCTACTTTGGAGTGGATGAATTCTTGCATATTGAGAAAGGCAAAGGCATCAAAAGTGTTGTCTCTTCAGAATTAGATGATTTCAATGCAATCATCTATAGAAGTGACATCTTATCAAGAGTGGACGAGTTCAATGGTAATGTGAAGGAAAAAGACTTCAGAAGCGATGTCTTATCTGGAGTGGGATGAATTCACGCATGTCGAGAAAGATAAAGATATCATCGGTGAGTTCAATGGTACTGTGAAGGCAAAAGACTTCAGAAGCAATGTCTTATCTAGAGTCGATGAATTCACACATGTCAAGAAAGATAAAGATATTATTTGTGTTGTCTCCTCAAACTTGGATGATTTCAATGCACTTAACTATAGAAGTGATATCTTGTTGGGAGTGGATGAGTTCATTGGTACCAATAAAGCAAAAGGTTTCAGAAGTGATGTCTCATCTAGAGTGGATGAATTCATACACATTGTCAAGGAGCGAAAAGAGTTCGAAAGTGTTGGCTTATCAAACATGGATGACATGGATATTGACTCAAATGGTTCGAAGATTACTTCAAAGACAAGAATAAAATCAACAAACGACTATTCGGTATTTGACTTTGACAGTGATAAGATAAACAATGCAACATCCCATGAAAACACGTTGACAAATAAATTCAACGGGGAGAAGTGTACAATTTCCAAAAACTTGGATGTACAAAAGAAACCAACAAAGGACTATTAGGTATTTGACTTTGATTGTAATAACGTGAAGGATGCAACATCCCATGAAAATAAAGTGACAAATAAATTTGACAGGGAGAAGTGTACAAACATACAGAAGAAACGGACATACATATGCATAAAAAGAAAGCATCCAGGCAGATGTAGAAAAGCAACCAAAGAGAATAAGAGTAATGAATGAAGATGTTATGCTAAAAGCAATGTGATCTACATGTTGCAAGCGAAGTTGTATGCATTCCATTAACTTACTTAACATCAAGGGATGTAGAGAACATGCATGGCAAAGAAGAGGGAGAAAAAGAAATACTCACAAGGCTCTCTTGTTTTTGGTAAATGACACGAAAAAGCCAAATTTTGAACAATAGATAAAGCCTCGTATAAATCAAAAAAGTATTTGCAATAATGCATATCGCATTACTATAGGATTATCACATGGCACATACTGGGGATTGGCAAACAAAGCAAAGTATGGAGTAAAGTTTAACATTCATAAAAACATAGAAAGGCCCAAAACAAGAGCCTCAACGGTCTTGACAACAACAATTTTAAAAGACTACATTCATGAAAATGCTTTACCTCAACCCCATCTATCTGAAATGCATCTTCCAATAGGTTTGACAAAAAAAGAAGTGTTTTAGTCTATTGGAGAAACACAGAGGCTAAGAGGGCATGCTCCAACATCTTTTCACAATTTGTATACTCTTTGGAAGAAGAGCTTTGTACATGTTGAAATCCCAAAAAGGCAAAAAATGTCAAAGTGTAGTGATTGTGATGATCTAAAGGAAGCACTTGAGAGTGCAACATCTCTAGAACAAAGAGAATCATACAAAAAAAAAAGAAAATTTCATCATGGACTGGTTTGGCATTCTAGACTAAAATATGCATTTTGGAAGGAGCAAGCTATTTCTCATCCAAAATGAGTACATGTGCGTTATTGTAGATGGCATGGATCGAAACACAACAACATTACCTCGATTCATTAATACTCCACCTAAGCTACAAGGAAAATCCTTTTTGAAGACACATGTATGTGGAGTATTAGTGCATTGATTTAAGTTTTTTGCAGACATATGGATCGATTCCTTGCATCTACATGATAGCAATCAAGTTGTAACGTTAGTTATGAAGGCAATTTATAATATACATGCAGAAAAAGGTCACCTACCAGCAAGAATGTAGGCAGACAATTGCAGACATGAGAATAAGAATGTACTCTTTTTTGCATTTTTCTCAATGCTAATCGCTCATCGAATCTTCAATGAGATTGAAGTTGGATTTTTATTGGTTGGACACACACATGAGGATATCGATCAGGTTTTTAGCACAACCTCAAGAGAGCTAAAACACAAGGACATGGAGACCATGGATGACTTGATAAGAAAATGTGGGAGGTAAGTTGGTGGCTACAAGGAAGGTACAGTATGCTCCATGGTTGAAAGGATGTATAATTGGAAGAGCTTTAATCTACCTTTCATACAAAAAGGTGGTGATGCCTTGATTGGGGTCATAGCACTCCACACTAATTTTGCTTTTTCTTAAAGGATGAAAAACCAGTGATGCAGTGGCAACACTATTCTCATGATACAAGATGGGAATCCGAAGAACCTTAATGTCTCTTAACTTCAATCTCACACAAAGAAATGCATCCAGTATGGGCTCCTATAAAAGAATTCAGTGAGAAATCTAAAGGTGAAATAGACGGCTTAAAATCTTTTATTACATACAAAGAGGAAAGGATTCGTAGATTTCCTGATTGGAAGCCCTCTTGGAAGGAATACACTGCTATTGTAATTAAGTTATCAATTTTTGATAAAGGACCTTGAGAAAATGCGAGCAAATGATGCTAAGGCAAAACGGCCTTTATTTTGGCCAAATGTTAGTAATGACTTGCGCCCATCATTTGATGTCTTTGAAAATGAGTTTGATTCGCTACTCCCACATCCATATTGTGGTTCGAGGAAGGGAGAGTTATGCCAAAAGTAGACATAGACATCCACTATTTTGTTGCAGTTCGACGATGAGCATGAGGATGTTAAGTTCTGGGTTGCAAAAGTGGTGGACGTGATCATGGACGACAAGGGAAAAGTTATAACATTTACAACACTATGGTATAAGCCAAGGGGTAGGAAGGAGAACTGGGATAACAATACACTGTATATTGGCTGTTTGAAAAAGGAATGGGTTCCAAAGCATGAAGCAGTTTCAGAGCTTTCCATAGAGACAGTCATAGTATTCTGGAAATTAAGGACAAAAAATAAGGAAGCACATGGGATATGATGTAGAAGAAAAAATAAGAATACCGTTACCCATTATTTTGCACAGTACATAGTTTTTGAAGATGCTCGCTAAGGAGGAAGTAGAAGGAGATAGCGCAAATGAAGAATGCCCATGACAATACGATTCAAGCATCAATAAAGACTCTAGATGATGGTCTTCAAACAAGATTGAATGAGGATGGCATCCAAGCAACAAGTGACAATGAATTGGACATTCAAAAAAACTAGTGACCTATTTGTACTTAACACATTTGTAAAGGCATAATTAAGTTATTGAAAAGGCTACATGTCCGACTCCTTTGTACAAAGACTCATCGAGAGCAATATTTCTTGTAAACATATGACAATGTAAAATTGCAAGCATAGCTACTATTACTATTTTTGGAGCACATTTAAAGAGTCTTCCATGCCTCTTGTCTATTTTAACCTTTAAATTTTTTGGGACTTCAAGAGTGTTATAGTTTTCTACATCAAATTTTAAGTGCATTCTTTTGGATTAAATTATATTAATAAGTCTTTATTTTGAAAGTGATTTTTCATGGATTTAAATTAATAACTCATGATTTCCTTTAAATGTGAATAGGATTGTTAAGAACAAGAAGTACAAAAGTAGGATTTAATCGAAGTTTTTGCATTAGTAGTGCACCATTTTAGAGACAGATTGTGAAATTTATTATGTAGAAATGATAAAGCAAAAAAGTGAACTTTTGATTCTCGAATGATATTTTCATAAAGTAACTTTTTCATTTGGGAAGGATTTTTTGGGATTAGTCCAAGAGTAGACACATGAGTCCAAAATTAATGAAATGAGTGTTATATTTTGTTAAATGAAATCCCTTCAGAGCATATCCCGTAGTAGAAGATTGATAAATGAGACCAAGAATCACATGGGGATTATTTCACTATAGAATCGAGCTTCATATTCACAACCATTCATTTGAGTGCAAGTTAGCAAATAGATTGTGCATCAAGAAAAATATAGAAGCAACAGTCTCAGTGACCCACATTGGCCTTATCCAAATCTATCGCAGAAGATGCTCTAGTAACTCCCATGTCGTAGCCTCGTGGAGCACTTTAGGGTTCTCCTAGCTTTTAGACTAGTGGCTCCTACTCTGCTAGGCCTCATTCCACTTTTGCATACCAGTCTGGGTTCATAGGTTCATCTTTGGCAGCACTTGATCCATCACCACCTTGAATCACGAACCTGCCTTCAAACTCAAGCTCTCTAGGTTTGAGCATCCTCCAATTGTCCCGCTCATGATGGGTGAACATCCTAAAGTCCTCCATGCATAAAGCTCTCAAGGTCTGTTTCAATCCATCCTCCCTCTGGTTAGGTCTCCAACCAAACAACATACCTGAGACATCATATCCCAAGAATAAATCCAGATTACCTGGACCATCAAGCTCCAATTGCGATTTTGTATAGTCCCCCTCTAAATCATGGCCTACGTCTGATCTTGAGTCCTCAAGTCATGTCGAAGAATCCCCCTCTGCTCCAGTAACACCAGTCAAGATGACTCTAGGCACTCGTCACTGTCCATCATCTTCACAAAGTTATTTGACATTCTGACTATAACACCGGTGTCCATGTATCTAATCTCAGTAGCACTCGGAGTTGCTACTAAGAAAATTTCCTCTGTCACCACTAGCTGAGCTAAATCCTCCAAGTTGGCAACCTCCTCCTTCTTATCAACCTTCTTCTTGTTATCCTCTAAGTGGACACCACCCTCCTTCTTATCAACCTTCTTCTTTTTGCAATCCTTCACAAAATGTCTTGGCTCATCACAATAGAAGCACTTCTTCTCTTTCGTTCTCTTCTTCTTGTTGTCTTCATCTCAAGAGTGTGCTCCGTTGTCAGATTTGGGCTTGCCTTTGCTAGGCTTACCTTTGCTCCTGTCTTGAGCTATCAGGGTCTTGTCATCCTTATCTGTACCATCACACTTCTTTTCTCGAGCTTCTTGTTGTAGCATCAATAGAACTAGGTCCTCGATAGTCATCGACACTGCCCTCTGCCTTGCAATCATTGTAGTCACAAAACTACTGTAGCTCTGGGGGAACATTCCCAGCAACAGCCTTGTCATCTTGGTCAAGCTCATCCTTTAACCAGCTGCCATGAGCTGATCCTGTACCACCTTCATCTTGGTGATGTGTTCCTATACCGATGCCCCTTAATCCATTCTCATGCCATAGAGCTCCATCTCAAGGTCTAAGATTCTCGGCTCATCACATAAGTATCATTCAATGTTGTTCAAGCCTTGAAAGAAGAGTTTGCGATTTGAATATGAGGTAGCACCATATCTACCATCATACCCACACTGATAGCCAATGCTTCTGCATCTCAGATTTGCCACGCTCTCACTAATATAGGGTCTGTTTGCATGGTCATCACCGTCAAGGTTGATGTGACTGGAGTAGTTATGGTTGCTTAAGGCAACAACTCTATCCTTGTCTCACAATCCCCCATGACTCCCTCAATACTAAGTGGCTGCACAGTGCACACCTTCATTTTCCACAACGTGTATAATTGGTCCTGTCAAGCTTGCCTATCTCCCCAAAATTTGGGATTTGATATCTATTGGCCATGATAAGAAACTGAAAGAGTTATAGTTTCCTACACCTGTCTGAACCTGAGCCTCCCACCTGGGCACAATCCTTCAGACACTTACCTGAACTTGAGCGTGCCTGGGTACAATCCTTCAGACACAGAAGCTAATTACTCCGAGCAATGAATCAAGGTTGTCCTTTAGCAAGCTCCTTGCCTTTCAAGCTCCACTTCTTGAGAACTTTCATCAAGACTTTGATATCTATTTAGAAAATGAAATCCCACCAGAGGGTATCGCACAGTGGACGAGTGATAGATGAGTCTAGGAATTAAATGCAGAAGTGATCAAGCTTCATAAACATGTGTGTACTTCAGAGCCATTCATGTGAGTACAAGCCAGCAAATAGTCTGTGCATCAAGGCAAATATAGAAGCAACACATATATTTTTGTTTGTCCACATACTGGACATACAATACAAAAACATTCTCCTACTATATGCCTAGCACCTCTACATCTCTGAGCTCGCATACTCCAGTGAGCTTAGGTAGATCTACTCTTTGTCCAAATATCCCTTCCACCTTGTTGTCCGAAAAGTGAGCCTAAGTAGGCTTGCACTCTGAGCCAAGTCTGCAGCACATGTAGGTCTCCTTCACCTCCTAGATGTAGGCCCAAGGAAGCCCTCTTAATGCTCCTTCTTGGTCGTGAACTGCTGGGCTGCTCTAAGCAATACCTAATGGGGCTCCAAATGGCCCCTTTTACAGGTTTGTTTGCCCCTACCAAAAAAATATATTAGAATAGATCTTGTAGCCAACTAAACTAGGCCCTCTGGTCGACTCAGCCAACTACCTATATGAATCCCCCCTTGCGACAGACTTGCAGGTCTTTTGTTGGTCTTGCCTGGCCATGTGGCTCGTTGGGGGGGGCGAGGGGGGGGGAGAGACACAAAGAGAGAGAGAGAGAGAGAGAGAGAGAGAGAGAGAGAGAGAGAGAGAGAGAGAGGAAGAGAGGAGAAAATATGAAGAGGGGAGAAGAGAAGAGTGGAGATGAGGAGAGAGGGCATAGCTAGAGAGCACACCACAAATGACTAGTTCTGTACACTGTATTTAGTTGAAAATGTAGAATATACACAAACCCATTTAGGGTTAGGGTTAGGGCATCTAACCCTTTCCTTTATAGCACTCTATTGGGTTAGTGCTATGCACATATGATCACATGATGGTGCTATGCACACATGATCACATGATGTTGAACATGAACTCTCAACACCTTCCCTCAAGATAACCATCATGAAGTACACCTTCTCTTAAGATGATGATTCTGGGGAATTGAAGAAGGACCAAACATTACATTCCATCACACTCCTTCAATGGGAATTTCCTTCCTCTGCATCAAACCAAGATCTAGTCGGTGTTTCTCGAAAAGCTCTTTACCGAGTGGTTTGGTAAAGATATTTGCAACATTCTCTTTGGTATCACAATGCTGAAGTGTGATGTCACCAAGTAACACTCTTTCTCTGATGAAGTGCTCTTTGACATCAATGTGCTTTGTCCTAGAGTGATATACTGGATTCTTGGCCAATGCTTGAGCTGATTGATTATCACAATATATTATTGTTGGCTTTGACTCATCAAAGTAATTTGTTTTTGACAATAGCCTTTTGAGCCATATAGCCTCACATGCACCTCTATATTCTACTTTAGTCGACGACAAAGAAACAGTGGGTTGTTGATTTGACAACCATGATATAACACCTTGACCAAGGAAAAATCCATATCCCTGTGTCGATCTCCTGGTCTCATGATCTCCGGCATAGTCATTGTCATAGTATCCATGCAACCATGGATGACTCCCTCTGTATTCTATCCCAAACTGTCTTGTACCTTTGATGTATCTCAAGACTCTTTTGGCTGCACTCCAGTGAGACTGTTTTGGATTTGCCATAAACTGTGCAAGTGAACTTACTACATAACAAATATCTGGCCGAGTGATAGTCAGATATATAAGAGATCCGATGAGTTGCTTGTAGTACCTATCATTGACTGTAGGATTTTTTGAATCTTTAGTAAGTTTCAAACTCTATTCCATGGGAGTGGCTGCAACCTTGCAATCTGCCATATGAAACTTCTTCAGGAGACTGTCAACATACTTGAGCTGACTCATGAATGTGCTATCTGAATCTCTCCAAAACTCAATTCCAAGACAATAGTGCATAAGTCCAAGATCTTTCATGTCGAACTCAGCAGATAAGTCTTGTTTTAATTTTCTGATGAACTATCCATATACGTACAAAAGTCCAATAGTAATATCTTCCCCTTGAACTTTGTAGTAGAGAGTATGATCTGCATTGGATTTCATGTATCCTAGATCAGCAAAATACTTGTCAATTTTGCTGTACCAACTTCTAGGTGCTTGCTTTAAGTGGTAGAGGCTTTTCTTGAGATGGCAAACCTTATTGTCCTTTCCTGGTTCAACATAACCTGCTGGTTGTTGCATGTAGACTTCCTTGTCTAGGTAACCATTGAGAAATGCATTCTTGACATCGAGCTGGTACCCATTCCATCTATTGAGTGTCGCTAGTGATATCAAGAACCGTATGGAATCCATCTTGCTACTAGAGAATAAGTCTCATCATAATCCTGACCATATTGCTGTTCAAATCCTTTTGCAACAACTAGTCTGGCTTTGTATCTTTGAATACTTCCATCTGCATTGTACTTCTTTGCATACCCATTTGTTTGCTATGGCCTTCTTTCCTGGTGGAAGGTCGCATAATTCCCAAGTATTATTCTTATACAAAGTATCCATTTCTTCATGCATAGTAGTTTGCCATTCTGGCTTGTCTACTGCATCTTTGAAGTACACGGGCTCTTCTGTAGCCATGATGGTAGTCATAAGAGCATAGTTGGTCGTTTCAACCTTAATTGCTTTGCCTTTCTGAGCATATGTCAATCTGGCTAGTGGTTTGCTTTCCCTAGTAGACCGCCGTCTATGCTATTATGGCTCTGCTTGGGGTGTTGCTGGCAATTCTTGCTCTTCTTCATCAACCTGTTCTGTAGATGACTGTGAAGTTGATGCTTCTATCTCCTGTGTGTTTGAAGTTTTCCATTTTGATTCCTCATCAAAGATTACATCTCTGAAGATAATGACCTTGGTCAACTACGCTTTGATGACAGAGGTGATCCATGCTGAAGAACCCAAGTGTCAAAAACAAAATTTAAATGTTATATTAAATTCAAAACTTTGAATTGAAATCGGTGTCTAGGTACACTGTATTAATTTGTTGCATTTCCTCGCTTGCAAAGAAACATATTCCCATGTTCATTTGCAAAATGATTGTGACTAGAATGTCCATCATGATGATTTCCTCTGCCGCAGAAATTCCCTCGATTACTACTAGATTGACCGCCTTGGTTTTATTGCTTCTTGCGGTAATCTCTTTCATAGTGTCCAAACTTAGGACAGTAGTTGCACTGAATGTTTGACACGGTGGATGCATTCCCTCGTCCTTGAAATCTTCCTCGTTTGGAATGATTTCCTCTATGCTGATTCTGATGTTGCTGAGGATGATGCTGATGCTGATGCTGACTTTGCTGATGACTATGTTATTGATGATGACCACTTTTTTGGAATGATCTACCTCTGCCTCTGCCTCTGCTTTTGTCTGAAGCTGTGAATGCTTGATCATTAGAATGACCTTTGCGTGCTTGAATGGCTTGAGTCCCGAGTTCTTCACCAAATAGGAATGACTGAAGTTCTTCCAGTGTTGGAATTTGCTGTGGATGGCAATACTCTGGACTAGATTCTCGTATCCCTCTCCTAGTCCATTCAGGATGACTTGAACCATTTTTGCTAGGTTCATAGTCTCTCCTGTTGCTGTGAGTTGATTGTTGTACTCTTTGATCCGGAGTACATAAGCATGACTGGTTTCGCTGCTATTGTGAAGTCTTTGGTTGATTTGGTTTTTTTAGTGTGACAATCTTGGATGTGTTCTTGGACTCGTAGAGAGCTACGAACATATCCCATGCTTCTTTCGATGTCTTGACTATGTTGAGTTGTCCTAGCATATCTTGCACATTCCTCTTGATTAGATGATATGCGTACTTATCTTTTTTATCTCGAGCAATGGCAGGATCTGCTACAGGTGCAAAAACTGTTTGTGTAGCTGTAGATACCGCTACTGGTGCTGTGACAACAAGTGGAGTAGAGCTACTGGTGGCTGGATCGTCCAATGGTCTAGGTTCGAGATTTTCATGTGCCGTAATTGGAGTTGTCTAGCTTAGCAGATGCCTCTAGATTGAGGTTGCTAGTTGTAGACATGGTGCAAGAAATGTACTCAAAGTGTCGTGAAAATCGCTGTATGAAGCAACTGCAAAACACTGACTGTAGTAAGTGAAATTTGAACTGTCGGTGGTGAAGATAGTGCTGCAATAGATAAAATTTGATCTAAATTACAAGGCTTGTGGCAAATGATGCTGGGAATAGCCAAAAGGCTTTACAAGGCTAAAATGATTTGCACAATGTCGTGAAATAGCCGAGTAGGCTTACAATGATGGCATGTGTGTGTGAAATCAAATCATGTACTATCTGTCCACTAAACAATTGGCAATGCCTCTGAACACTTTGAAGTCTGCTCATTGAACTGATGAACGTCAGGTTTTAGGTAATGTGATGATGTGAATCCGTATGTGAGCGTATGGATTGACTCCGAGTAGGTACTAGTCTGGAATTTTGGGCATGGCTTAGATTGGCAACTTGGGGAGATTCAAAGCGTCCCCTCTATGGCGATCTAGTCTACTCTGATCTAGATCTAGATCTAGATCTATACCAACCGTCGATCGATGAAAGAACATCAAATAATTTCTTTTCTTTTGTTCTTTTTAAGTGCTGGGACAGATGTGAGGAAGTGGATTTGTCGGCAAGGCTCAAAAGTGAGTGATACTTGCACTAAAATGTGCGTGTGATGTGACGAGCACATAGAGTACAAAAACTCGATCGATTTTCCTTTTTGGAGCACCCTCAAATTCTTCCTGGATCAAGTGGTACGACTTGATCTAGGTGGAGGGGCAAAAGGAGTGCAAATGTACTCAATGATGATGTGGCAGTTAGGGGGTCATATGGATTGACTGTGCCTAGTAGGGACTGTGCCTGTGGAGCCCTGTGCTGAGGTGGCAGTTGTGTTCACATGAAGTGCCTGTGGAGCACTGTGTGTGCTTGCAGAGTGTCAATGCCACTTGGCAGATGAGGTGACAGTGATTGACCTAACCAAGGGTCATGTTGACCCAACCATGGTCAGACTGACTAACCCAGGTCTAGTTGACTAACCCACGGTTAGGTTGATTGGTTGACTTGGTCAATGATGATGTGGTAAATGGTGATGTTAGTTGATGACATGGTTGATGAGCTGGCAAGATGATGTGTCAAGTGATGTCACTGATGATGTGGCATGTACACGTGTCAGGATGAGGTGATGATGTGACACTAAAGGCTGACATGGCACGAAAAGGTTGCCACGTGCCATAATGTTGACCAAGCTCTCTGACCTATGGTCAATCTAACAGGGGTTATTTTAACCTGGGTGGAGCTTATTTGCCACGTGTAAGAAGATTGGCAGCTCGAAGGTGCTGACGTGTCTTCTTGTTGTTGTGCCATGTGTCACTAGGAAGATAAGGTCTACCCTATCGTCAGTTCTGAAATCTTCAAGATTCTGTCGAAATCTTTGAAGATTCTATTCAAGGGCGATTGAGAAGCTACGTTGAAGGAGATTGTTTCGCCGTCGGTTGTTCGCTGAACCGCGTCCGGTGCTACAGTCTCGTGTAGGAAGAGCGTTGGAGGCGTGCTATCAGATTTAAGAGGTCGATGGCGCCTTTCGCATAGGTACTGAGAAGCGGGCGAGTTGGAGCTCTGTGCCTTGTCGTCTTCACTGAGGTTGTAGGAGCAAGCGTTGCGTCGATGGAGGCTGGATGGCCGGTGAAGCTTTGCAGGGTGTTGGCGTAGGCATTAGCCGGGTGTTACAGCTGTTGATGCAGCTCTTTGGAGCATTCGACCCAGTAGCTGCTGTCGATGGCGACACTGTTAATCCCCTTTTGCTGAAGCTTGGCGTAAAAGGCTAAGCTTGTGGGGCCACTGGACACCAAGAGTCAGGAGCCAAATCAGAGGCATTGAGCATTAGAGAGCTGGGAGTGCTGGTTCATGAGCGGCTGGGAGCTACTGGGAAGTTGGAGACCGTAAGGCCATCATTTTGAAGAGGGCACGATAGCAAGAGCTTGGCAAGGCAAGTCGTCAAGGGCTGAGTGAGCTTTGTTCAAGAAGCGGTTGCTCGTTGGTGCCTTGGAGCTCGCTAACAATGTTGTGGAGGTGCTATGGAGCATTGCCAGTCGGGAGATGTCGCGGTTGTTGTAGGAGCTGCTGAAGGTTCAGTTCGAGTTGTAGAGTACCTTGCTGGTCGTTGAAGGCGTTATAGGGCCTTAGTTGGAGAGTTGCTGAGTCTGCTGAGTATTAAGGTCGCGGCGGCTGAAGTAGGAAGAGTAGTAGGAAGTGCAGGAACCTCTCTCACACAGGAGATTGAATGCTCACAGAAAACCTCACAAAGAACCTTACAAACTGAGAAAACACTCAAGGTCTCTCTCTCATAATACAAGGCATGGAAGGAATATAATTCTACCACAAGAAGCATTTGAATACAAACTCTCTCAATCTACCTTTCTTTCTCTCCCTATCTCTTTCTCACACACAAAGAAAGAACAATGGACAGAAAATCTCTCAATGCGGAATGAACGGAAATTTCTCTCACAATGTGTAGACGGAAATTCTCTCACGGAAGAGAGCACTGAAGAACTCTCGATCTCTCGATCTCTATCTCACTCTCAAGGGTCGCAATGCCTTAGCGGAAGGGAAGGGAGCTCTGATACCATGACAAAATATGAAGAGGGCAGAGGAGAAGAGTGGAGATGAGGAGAGAGGGCACAACTAGAGAGCACACCACAAATGACGACCACAAATAACTAACTGTACACTAGATTTAGTTGAAAATGTAGAATATATACAAACCCATTTAGGGTAAGGGTTAGGGCATCTAACCCTTTCCTTTATAGCACTCTATTGGGTTGGTGCTATGCACATATGATAACATGATGGTGCTATGCACACATGATCGCAAGATGTTGAGTGTGAACTCTCAACAAGAGGGAGAGAGGGAGAGAGGGAGAGAGAGAGAGAGAGATGTGTTAATGTATTCAGGCGGCCTCGTGGGCCTATGAGACAAAGTACAATATTAGATTGATACATGCTCATACAAGCTGCTATGGGCCAAGGCAAAGGGTTCACTAGCACCCTTTGCTTAGTATCGGACTAAACTAAACTAAAAAATATATAAAACAAACACACACACACACACACACACACACAGAGCATGAATGTGACAGATTCTGTGATTTAGGTTAAATTATGAAAAATTTCCACTACATTAGTTTATTATTTGAAAAATGGATTGTCCAATCCTTGCTTCATGATGTTAACAATATGACAATTTTATGAGAGGAATGCATGATTGAGATAGTCGCTTATTTTTATTCGATTCAGAGCACTCAAGTTTTAGCGTGTGTTCTTGATCTGCAAGTGATTATCTTCATTTTTTTCCTCCTTTGTGTACTCTCAGATGTTTATTTAGGGTGATTTTTTTCTTTAGGGTAAATGCCTATCAGAGATGTTTGCTTAGGCTGATTTACTCTCTTAAATTGATTGCTATGGAGCATTATTTTTGGTTGGAAGGATATGACCATTGTCTAAAATCGTGGATAGGCTATCATCCTTGAGAGTTCTTTGTAGTCACCGATGTAGGTGAGAAATGTTTTTAGGTATCGAGATAGTTATTCCAATCACACCCTCTTAAGAGTTTTGGTAGTACTAGAAGTTGCAGTGGATCTCTATAATTTTTAATATGCAGATGCTTGTTTCAATCAGCATTACAATTGAGATGACATAACATAATGTTTGTAGGAGAAGTTTGCATATTTTCTCAGGTGGTTTTCAAGATTTGCACAATTCTTTTGCTTGATTTTTAAGAGTAAAGAGCCATACTATGTAGAGATTGACAAGATATAGGATAATGGACAATGTTGTTACCAACATTGTTTTGATTAGAACTAAAGTTTGATTTTGGAGTCTAGAATGGGGTGTTGATTTGGTAGAGTAATTTGTGTAATAATAATGCCAAGTAAGCATATAGATTTTCCAATGTCAAAATACTTTAATCTAGTGCCTTTGAGGACACTTACTCTATTTTGTTGTTCATATTCCCTTGGTCGTCTACCCAGTTAGCACTTCTGCGTTTGATTCCTTTAGGAATCTCCTTGCTCACACATCAAGTATATTTCTTGGTGTACTACTTAGTTTCATATACACTCGTCATTTAAAAGAATGCTTTACTCTTTTTAAGTGTAAGAACATTTGCAAAGTTTGTTGGTATTGGTCTATGATAAAGAAACCTATTTAGGTAAAAGCTGTACATGAAATTAGAGTCTTAGTGATACAAAGGTAAGTTTCTTATTGAAAATATGAATGGATGTTTGTCGCTGCATGCTCACGTGTGTGTCATTAAGTTTCTTATTGAAAATATGAATGTATCACTATCATTGAATGCATGTGTGTGCATGTGCATGTGCATGCGAGCACGAGCATGTGTGTGTGTGTGTGTGTGTGTGTGTGT
The DNA here is from genome assembly GCF_047967505.1 of Dipteris shenzhenensis. NCBI lineage: Eukaryota > Viridiplantae > Streptophyta > Polypodiopsida > Gleicheniales > Dipteridaceae > Dipteris > Dipteris shenzhenensis. Next base: position 44,863,273 of record NC_141625.1, read on the forward strand.
GTGTGTGTGTTTGTGTGATTGGAAGATTTATTGGTTGTATCAAGACAGTAAAGCTGTTGGCATTTTGGCTGGTGAAATTAAGGATCAATGGACTTTCTTTTGTTTAGTATGACAAGGTTGCCCTCTCAATGCTCTGTTTTGTGCCATATCTATTCATACTATGCTTCGCTACTTGGATAACTTAGTAGTTATAGGTTCTTTGCATGGTCCAGAGATACATGGCAAGTTGTTGATGATGCATGCGTATGTTGATGATTAAAGTTTCTTACCTTGGGATACGAATAAGGATCTTTCATGTCTCATGCATCCATTATTCTTATATGGGTGGCAGTTGGTTTGCAAGTGAATTTTTTAAAATGTTAGCTTCTCGCTCTCCATGTCAAAAATTAGCACCATATTTCATACCTGGGGGATAGTTTTACCAACATAGCAAGTACATCATCTTGGTTAGCTTTTAGGATAGACAATCTCTTGCCTCTAGCAAATGGATTCGATGCTTGATAAGCTAAAGAAGAGATTGAAGTATTGGAAGTTGGCTTCTTTGCCATTATATGTCTGTTTTCGCATCGTCCAATCCAATCTGGTTGCTTATATATCATTTTATTTTCCCTCGATGATGTTTGCCAAGCACAATATCTCCTATTTACTATCATAGAGATTTTTTTGAGGTCTTGTTATTATAGATGTAAAGCCCTCAGAGTATTGTCAGTGGTTCACCTTTGCCACAAAAAATGCATGGGGGGTTGAGTTTTCTCAATATTCATACGTATATTTTAGGTCACAAGTAAAAATGATATTGTAATTCATACAAGGAGATTAACATTGCATATACTTTATGCAACATTTGGTTCTACACTTGTCTTCTATAGCCTTTTATTGCTCACAACCTACCAAATGGGTTGGAAGCATGTGTTCTCTCACCTAAAATGGAATGGTAGGGATACTTTTGTAGGACACTCTTTGCCGATTGAGAGCCCTTATTGGTCTAAGGTGTCGACTACATCTCCATTGCTCATTTTTCTTATTTCCTTTGGTCCAAAGGTATATGCCTTGTGGGTAATGTGCATGATGTTGTTGGTATGGTCATGTCTTTTCCTTATATGGGATGGCAAGGATACTTTTGTAGGAAACTCTTTGCGGATTGAGAGCCTTTATTGGTCTAAGGCATCCACACCCCCCATTGCTCGTTGTTCTTACTTCCTTTGGTCCAAAGGTATATGCCTTGTGTGTGACATGCATGATGTTTTTGGTATGGTCTTGTCTTTTCCTGCAATTCCCCAACATTATAATTTGGGACAACATTATGGACCCTTATGGCGCTTATTGTTATAAATGCTCTATGACTTTCAGTAAGTACCTCGTCTTGAAATTCTTGATCCCCTCAAAGTTTGAGTCTTTGAATTAGATGATCATGCTCGTCGTTCATTGCAGTTAAATTGATGTCATGGTTGCATCTTTATATAGGGTTTGTTGCATATACCTTGGGTTTCTCTTCATGGAAATTGCATCTAAGAGCTAACACTGTGTTTTGTTTTAATGGGCTTTGAAAGCATATTGTTATCTACATTCTATAAAATTAATATAATGGCTTTTGATACATCAATGTACTTTTGGACTTTGTGAATCCCTCATATATATCTCAATATTTTAATACGTGCAAGCCTATTACAAAAAATATACAAGAAAATAAAGCAAAATCATTATTTTACTCACAATAAGATTCAAAATAATCATTGTTTGCACACCATATGAACATACCAAGTTTGATTTGTATGGCCACAAGATAGGAGGCAGCTATTTTACTTCTAGATAAGGTATCATCTTCTTCATTTATAGAGAACTTGAGGAGTTTTATCCAATAACTGAGAGAAACTTGGCTGTATACTTAAAGAAGAGGTCTTACTTTTAGAGCTCCAAGGTCATGGAATCCATTAGGAAAAATTAGAGCTCATTTTGGGGCCTTTTAGCCCATAAGGAAAATAGCCCTCCACCAATCAAAGGAGGGCCAATGTAACGTTAAAAAAATCAAAAATAGAAAAAGAAAAGAAATACCGCCGAGTTTGCATTCAATGAGGATACTTGAGTTACTTTATTATATCTAACATATGGTGTAGAATTTGGTAATTTTGATATCATGAGCATGTCTGAAGCTGGCCAAAACCCTCGGAAGGACTTTTGAAACACTGAAAATGGGCACTCGGAGGCTCGAAAAAGGCAAAAAAGGCTCGAAAAATTGCTTGTGCAATTGAATGCGATTTAATAGTTTTGGCCTACTCCGTACATGCCACCAATGATGTCAGAAATACCAAATTTTGCACCATGTGCCAGTGGGATTATGTCGTATTTTATTGTTTTAGAGAAAATAAAAATGAAGAAATCGTGGATTAGGGTTTTCCCCTAATGTCCTTAAGGTATGGTGCAATTTACACAATCCTTAATACCCCCTCTTAAATTACACTAGGTAAGTAGAGGGTGCATATACAAGATTTGTTTTGTGCATATGATAGAATCTAAAACTGGAAAAGAAATCTGAAAAGAATCAAAGTAGTATGTGCATGTGTGATAACCGATCTTGGGGCTGAAAATCTAGGGCTGAAGGTGTAGGTATGATATACTGCTCTGCTGATGAAGAGGCCTGTACAAATGACAAGGTATAGGAACCTATATACTTAATGATCATGAGCCAAAAGTCGTCTGATATGTGCATGGCTAAACATCCATTGACATAGGATATAGCATATGTTAAAGAATCAAGGTGGAATTGATAGTATAAAGGCCTAGAAGCCTGAAGTATCACTAAGAAAACATAAGATATCCTTGAGGTGAATGAGGTGCCGAATGCTGATGTAGGGACTAATCTAAAGTCCTTGATCCAACCACTAATTTGCATCAAGTAATTGCATTTACTAGGAAAGAAGAGGGGAGGGGAGAGAGAGAGAGAGAGAGAGAGAGAGAGAGAGAGAGAGAGATTCTTTTGATGTTCCATGGCTATTTTTAGGACAGGTATTTTATTTCACTTTTTTTTCTTTAAATTTTTCAGATTCTTAATCTTTTAGTATGTAGAGGAGAGTCATACAATGAATGGGATTGAAATTTGGAATATATAGAGGAGAGTTATGTGGTGGGGGTTTCTCCCATGGATCCCTTTCTATGAGAATGAGTCCTTGTTCTTGGCCACTCTCTTGCATTCCTATGTCCATTTGAGTTGCTTAGATATTCTTTAAGTGCGAGATAGATAGGGTTGAGGCACACATCATTGTTGTCAACAGAGCCTAGTGTGGAAGGAGGAGCTCCTACTACTATAAAGGCCTTCCAATTTCCTCTAATACACCCTTCATGAAGCACCAATTCATGGAAGCCTTTCAAGGATAATGCCTTGGGGATGAGGATCGATTACACTTTGAAGCAATGGAGGTTGAAAATTGCAAGGGAGGTCAGTAAAATCTATGCTTCATGGGTGTAGCTATTTGAATATCGGGTTCCAGGATACAAGAACTAGAATACACTTCAAGGGACTCCAATACTATGTGCTGACTATATATGCACACAGTTGGAGGTTTACAGTGGGAAGTACTTCACGCTCTTTTCCTCTCGTTTTTGGGGGCTTGCATACTCGAGGTCTCCAACCTGTAGGAAGCCTCTTCACTTGCAAAGCCATCATGGCGAACCCCGTACAGCTGCAAAACAACCGCCAGTCCTCTTAACAGGGTCCAATAACCAGTTTTTGGAGGCCAGGGGGCGGCTGGAAGCCCAGTATAAAAATATTCAACTACTTTTACGCACAAGTGAAATTCAAGATCGAGATCTAGACGTGATCGAAGAATCTATACAGTTCCTACAGCAAAACATCACGCCAAATCGTAGTGTACAACTCCTTGAAGACACACCACGGCGTATGACGGTGCCCTTGAGATAAGTAGAGCTTATCGACTAAGCTAAGGGCTCCAGTTTTTCATCTTGTGATGATAGAACTATATCAGGAAGGAGACAACGTTCATCTCCCCGGAAGGGTCACCTGCAGGCTCAGAGCAGATCTGGTTGTTAACACAGAGCTCCTTGCAGTACACAGATCGTTATTTTTCATAGCGTCGTCGTAGACGTGAAATGAAGACGCAGCCTCATGAAACCGACAATCGCGACTATACAGCTTGACGAATCTAGCTCTACTATACCAGCTTGCATGGGCTACGAGGGTTAGAAAAGTACTGTAGAAGCCACAATAAGCAGCGTGAGTGGCATAGTGTCCATACCAAACAATAAGCACCGTGAGTGGCATAGCTTTTTTCAACAAAATAATAGAGCTTTGCGTAGGGACATATCTTTCCCAGGATCCGAGTTCCGGCATGTTTCTGGCTCTATAACCAGAAGATAGAAGTGCAGTCTACTGAGAAATCGACTACTATTACGAAGTTCACTAACCTCTGAGTCGTTACAGAACCTCTAGTGCGTATATTTTTATTGGTAAACGGTGAAGTCTATCTAAGCAGTGCGAACTGCTCAAAGGGTTGGGCATAATTAGTGCTTAGAAAACTCTTGATTACGTTCTCCACGACGGGGGCCTAGAGTTTCATACCTGGAAGGACTCGAGCTATCCACCCACCGGCCGCAGTGTTCAATGAAGCTGTGAGCTGTTACGAGACTTGGGCTCAATACTTTGAGCAGTGTGCTAGAAGATTTTTCTCTCACGCAGACTCCTTGCTCCACTAGCAGTGCGTAAGGATATCCAAGCTAAGAGGTGAGAAGGTGATGAGTAGAGGTCGAGATGTTGTTCTACCCGAGTCCGTGTATTCAGTTATCTGAAAGATGTGCAAGACAACCTTGAGTCGTGTGAGCTTCAATCCCCCATGGAGCAGTCTCCATTCTCTTGCAACATGTGCTTCGGAGCTTTGTATGCAGTCCACCATTATCCTGCTGGGGTAGAGTGCATTAGATACTCCATCTTTGTAATAGGGAGAGAGAGCGAGGACTTCCCCATGCATTAACTCCCATAATATAGCACCTTTGTGAGAATAGTCCCCACATAGAACAATCTCTTACAATAAGATCCTCAAGGATCACATGCCAACCAAGTCATTGAATTCCACTAGTGGTTCAAGCAAGGTGCCTTGGTTCTCCCTCCATCAATTAATACCTATTATGTAAAAGTGTCCATTCTCTATCTTTATTTAAAAACTTGTTAATATATAACTTATTAGTAATGGGCCACTAAAATGCTGACAAGTGTTCCATGCATACTTGGTGAGGGGGCCACCTCTTTATTCACCACATAGTGGTCCAAGTTTTTTCAAGCTTTTACTAAGGACATTTTTCTATTTATACTATATAATTATAAAGGTCTCACGCCAGTACCATCTACTTCCCACTGATAACATTTGTCACACCAATAAATCCAACCATACTGCATGTATTTAGTCATAAAGGAGGCCAAATTCATGATGATTCCTATGGTGTGGGGTTCGAGGTACGTTAGAGTCAAATCTCCTCCAATCACATATGAGTATACATATATCCATACATCCCTATATATTTAGAGTACAAGTCCTCTTCCTTGGACTTGTATAGGGAAAAGGTATTAGTAATCAATCTATTGGTTAGTCCAATGTTTATAGGAGTACCTCCCTTATGCCCCTCCTTCATGTTGCAAGGGTCCCAAGGGATATATCAAGTCCCCTTACTAATAAATGCTAAGGGGTAAAAAATTTATATTACAAATAACAACTCGGCTAGTCTACAATAAAAGTCTAATAAATGCCAAATTCTCCCATTAAGTAGAAATGCTTCTCGTGTTCAAGCATACACATCATCATCCAACCATCAGCTGGAGGACAACATGATCTCCAATGGGATGTGTGTGTTGAATCAAACGACACAAAAGAGAGCTAGAGGACTAGGCTGAACAGATCCGACCCCGAGTGGATACCCACATGAGGGCCGCAAACATATATTCTCCCTCTTTGACGTGGGGAGACAGACCACTGGATTGATGATACAACTCTTCACATTGTGGGCCACATCATGGAGACTACAGAAGAGAAGGGATGGACCCAAATAGGCCAAGTGACAACAACGTCAATCAGTGACTTTCTCTCCCTGGTAGATCTTGAGCCATTGTTGGATGAGCTTGTCTTCTCTCTCCTCAGCCGTCTAGTGGTGTTGGGCCCACAAACAACAAGTGATCACTTGATAGACAGCTAAGGGACTTGTGTTGGGGGGGCAACTACAAGTGGGATGCGTGCGTGGAAAGAAGAGGCATGGGAGGGTTGACGGCACTATACAACTTTCGCAACAAATACAAGAAGGCACATTGTGGGGCTAGGAATAAGAGTTTCTATACACCATGCTCATACAAACGGTAGTGCTCTATGCTTGACCAGCCTGGGTAGCTGGACTATCCAAGGATATTGGAAAAGGATAGAGACTGTCCACAAACATTTTCTCATTGGTCAGTTAGGGTTTAAAGCCCAAAATCCATACCACATCCTACTTGCAGAGACAAGGATCTAACCTCTTGGGGGGGTGCCATTATGCCAGTACATGGCCTACCTCAACAAGATTGAAAAGATGGATGCAAGTAGGATCCCACACAAAAATGGAGGCCATAAGAACCACTGGGTGGCATAGAGAAGGGACTAAGTGGATGGAACAATGGGAAAAAATTTAGATATATGATCATGCAGAAAAACGATGGCAAGACCAATGGCCAAAAATGGACTTCTACTAACAAGAAATCAATCAATTGGATAGGTATCAAATGTAGGACTATCTCAGAGAGAACATATCATGGTACCAACGGCATTTATTCTATAAAGGACCAGCTCTCATCAAATAGAGCTGGAGAAGAGCACATGGACAAGACCCCCCCGGATTGCAAAATCTATAAAATTTGTCCCACACGGGAGATCGAAAATGAGGAACAAATGCTCCTCCATTGCCGAGCATACGTACACATCAAGGAAAATGTAGCAACAACACCACTAGCTTGAAAACTAGTGCCTACATAAAGGAAATCCTTGGACACTGCAACAAAGTCTTTGACAGTAGTTACCTAAATACATGGTTGCAGCATAGCATAGCAACCGATACATAAAGTTTTCTCAGATCTTTGGATGTAATGAACCACTATCATTTTGATAGCGGTCACTAGTCCCATAGATCCTGAAGGGTCTCTAGAGGACTTTAATTTGATCATATCATATCATCTCTCTCTCTCTCTCTCTCTCTCTCTCTCTCTCTCTTTAATAAACTTTCTTTCTTTCTTTCTTTCTCAAGCGCGATATAGTAGAGAACTTGGCAAAGGCCCTAGAGAGCCCTTGCATCAGCACATGGTGGCTTGTATGAGATACTATTTTTTAGTGTTCTTTGTCTCAGATGATTCGGACTAGGCCCTCAGTCTCTCATCAAATAGTATAGGCAGATTTTACCATGATACCACTCCAAATCAATGCCATTATTCATACAATGCCTAGCTGGAGTCTACCAATAGAGTCATCCAAACGACTAGCACATAGAGGGATTTGCACAGCCTCGTATGCATGTATATCTAGATGGTTTGCTAGTCATGGTATTCAAATGGATCGACTCCCACTTTTCTAGATGCCTCGTTCGCCTTGGTCCCATGAGATGAGATCAACTGTATCATATGGTCGAATCTACTTTAGCTTTGGGGTCTGGGACTAGGACTTCCCAACCAAGATCCGATTCTACCACTATCATTTCTTGAGAGTATCAAAGGACTCAGTGATTATCAGAACCCACTACATGGAGGACAGACGAGAGTCACATGCATTGAGGATTACCATCAATCAGCTATGGGACCAATTGAGGATGGAGACGAGAAGAGCAATGGGCACACCTACAGAGCAAAGGATCCGCAGAATATGCACAATGGAGGAACTTGTAGAGACACATATGCCATCCTTCATATCCCACAAGAGAGCTGCTATGGCACGAGGATTGTAGCTGATAGTGGATCACATCTCCCCGATCACAGAGTCGATCAGATCTCCTACTCTCCCAAGACTTCTGTGTTTCGATTTTTGAATTTGAGTTCTAGTTCTAGTGCTAGCCCTTGACTTTCTTAGCATAGCACTCAGTGAGGTCCCTAGCGAGCCGTTGCCTCAGCCCATAGTGGCTTGTATGAGTTATTTTTGTGATTGTACTTTGTCTCATATGCCCGTCGGGCATCCCAAAGACATTGATATCGTTCTTTCTTTCTCATAGGTTTGTGATGCCTCAAAGCATTAATCTCTCTCTCTCAAAGAAATTGTCTTTTGTTGCCGTTACTGGTTTTGCCCCGACTCCCTCTCCTTACGATTTGAACTATCGAAGGCAACGAAGCAAACTCACAGGCTTGAACCTACGGGAACAAGTAACACTATATTAGGGAATTGGGAATTTTCATATAGTTTGGGAATTCCCAATAAGTTTAACATTTGGCGACATGATCAAATCTTCTCCCCTTACTTGAAAGTGGTAGGGAATCCTTCGAAGTCCCATTTTCAAATAAGGGGCTAAGATTTAGGCACATGGTCAAATCTTAATCCCTTCCTTGAAAGTGGGACTTGGGAGATTCCCAAATTCTCTAATATAGTGTTAAGTTTACTATTTACAGCAAGAACTCAGAGAGGCTAAGGCCTGACTTGCCTCTCTAGAGATGTAAGTTTTAAATATGGAAAACAAAGGAAAATAGGAAATCATACAATAAGTTTTACAGATACAAAGTGAAGCAGCGCTCAAATCAAAACTGGTAACCAAAGTCCAGGACTTATTTACCACTCAGGTCAATCAAATTACAGCAAAGATGGACAACAAAATGAATACATGTGATGTCTATGAGGAAGTACAAGAACAGGAATGAAGAGCACATAATACCTGGATACTACGAATAGGCAGGATGGGAGCCCGGTAGAAAAGCTTGAGCATGTCACAAAAGCAATCCCCCAGATTAAATGGGACTCGGAAGATATGGTTTGTGTCCAACAAGGGACACAAGCCAAATCAATTCTGAAGAACAAGAGACACATAGTTCTTAAGCAAACCAACAAATTAAGAGGTACCGAGATATGGATCTCAGAGGAGCTCACCCCGATTCAACTCAAGATGAAAGCCACAGAATTAGCTAAATTGAAGGAAGCTCGCAAGGAAGGTAAATGGGCCGTTTACAGAGATGGAAAAGCACTTGTTAGAGACTTCAAATCCAAAACCAAAGACCCTCAGTCTTAAACTGATGTAATGAAGGCCAACTTTATCATTACTAGAATTTAGATGTGTGCTATAATAACCTCGAGCTGAGATGCCATGTGCACTCCTCGACCCTTTGGTTTATCCAGATGTGTAAGTCACTCTTTTTTGGTGTGTGCTTTTGTCCCATAGATCCGTGAGGTCTTCCGAGGACGTTAATCTCTCTCTCTCTCTCTCTCTCTCTAACTTTAACATAGTAGCGGAGCCAATGGTGGCTAGCCTATTCCATTTTCAACTTGCACTCTTGCATAGTCAAGTTCAGAGTGGTAACTTTCTGTTCAACCATAGTTGCTGTAGGTGAGAGAGTTCTTGGGTTTTTGTTGAGAGATGACATTGAGAGTTGTTCTTCATCCCTTCATCAAAGCTTTCACCACTCCCAACACTCCTTCAGCAAATATATTCCTCATGCTACTAGAACCCTGAAAGAGAATGCTTTCAACAAACATTTTCAGGTGCGTTTTTAAGTAGATTTTCATCCCAATCAGCTCACCTTTATTTTTTTGGGTTTTATATTACAATCTGATGTCTTGTTCTACTCCAAGAGCTTGCTCCAAGTTCTACATAGGTTTCCTCATCGGCTGCTTCAAGCTCCAAGCTCCACAAAGGCTTCTTATTTGGCATGGAAGTAATTTCTAATGATTGCTCACCGCCATAGCACAGTTTCTGGAATATACATTTCTGTTGCTATTCATTTCCATCACTGTTGATTGTTCCCATCAGTTGGCATTTCGAGGTTGCTGTTGGTGGTTTTCATTCAAGTTCTTCCTAGCAATGAACCTCTATGCAGCTTCCAGTGGGTGAGAATCTCCTTTCAGAGACAATGATAATCTTATCCCCTCTAGCCAGAAAACCTGGATCCCAATGCTTGGATTTCAACAGCATTCAATATCTGGATTACATACTTCTGGCTGTCCTGAAGCAGCTGCCAGGTCATCAGTCCGGATCCCTTGACTATTGTTTCCTGGATTCTTCCCAGCTTCAACATCTAGATCACTCCAGGCATACTATTACACCCAGATCCTTCAATGACAAAGCATCCAAATCCCAGCTTCCATGTCATCACTCCTGGATCCCAGCCTATATGCCAGTGGACCCACATCTCTGGCAGCACATCTGGTTTCTAGACTCGACTTCTCAACAGCAATCCAGATCCTTGATCTAGGATTTCATTCCGGAGTCCTTCCATTCTAGCTCTCCACATAGCCCGTGAAGCACCAAACTTCGGGATTTGGGGTTTGAGAGTTCGGATCTTTCCAAGCATGGACCTATCGGTCAACAGAGGAACACTGCTAAGTCATCAAAGTTTAAAGTCAGTGGTTACAATCCACAATGAAGCCATGGAGAAAGCTATAGCGCTTCTTACACGCCCCCATAGGGCACCTGCCCCTTTACATAGGGAAGTGGGGTCTATGAGTCAACCAGGTTATTTTAAGGATCTACTACAGCTACACACATTTCGGACCTGGTTGGGACCGAGTGAACTCCTAGTGAAGCTTAGCTTCTACAGAGATCACTTCTTACATATCACACTCGTACTCAGGCATTTTTCCTAGCTTCCCATTACCATTCCAGATGGTTCTACCTAGTCTCTATATCAACTCCAGCAAGCAAAAGTCTCTATTTTCCAGACCTCAGACCTAAGACATTACTAGTTCCAGAAGCTTGAACTATCTATTCTGCTCTGTTTTCGGAATTTTGTTCATGCATCCACGTAGCTCCTACATAGTTCTTGTTCTACACACGTCACTTTTATAAATCCACGTCGCTTATCAAATTCCTGACTACTTCCTAATCTGCTTCAATGCTCCAATGTTCAGCAATGCTCTTTGCAAATATCCCTCATCAGTTAGCCAAAGTGTTTCGATTTCAGCTCCAAAACTTCTGTTATTCAAGTATCCGTTTTTCAGCAAACAGCCTTTGCTTCTTAATCGGGTCCGTAGCCTTTGCTTCAGCTTCATAAGAGAGATATCTCTGTTTCTCTAAGTTGGTTTCACCCAAAAATTACTGTTTTAGCAGTCTCTAAACGTGCAGAGACCTACAGTGTAACAAGCAAAACACTGGTGTTTCCAGCGGCACTTTATTTTCATAAAGCATGTAACAGTGGTTGCCTCAAGTAGCACCTTAAAATATAGTTCATGAGAATATACAGACAATCCATTCAGCAACAGAAAGCTTGTTTTTACTGTTTATTTGCAATTCCATCCGTTAAGCCACAGAGCCGATTTCACTGCGCAATCACATTTGTTTCAGTAAGTTGTTTGCAAAAAGAACAGCAGTCCATTTGATAGAATGTCAAAGTATGATGAAGTAATTTTCTTGGACTCCAACAGTAACTTGGATGATAGTAATTTTGGCACTCGAAAGTTCAATATGAATGGTTTGAAGAAGCTATGGAACATTGTTAATGAGACAACAGCTCGTCCCGCAGCAGTAAATTTTGACGCTCAGACAGTGGGATGAAAGAGCATCCCAAGCTTTAGGTGACTATGATATGCTATGATATTATTAATGTCAAAGATGAGATGATTCCCATTATCAAAGACTAGAAAAATCCTGTTGTAACCTGAAATACTTTGGTCAATAGATATGCAGCAAAGAACATGTCTTCGATACTCTCCTTGAGAACAAGCTCAATACAGCCAAGTGAGGCTCCTTCGAATCTGGCCCAGGTTATATGGATCAAAGACCTTGCAGATCAGCTTGAAGCCAAGGTGGACAAGATGAGACTTGTCTAGATTGCCTTAAATAGCTTGGGTAAAGACTTTGGCAGTTTGTCACTGCAATAGTGACAGAAAAAATGCCCCTACTTTTGAGGTTATGTTAGATCTGTTAATGCAGGGACAACTCTGTAAGGTGACTCATTTGATGCAAAGGACCATGAGCAGGCCTTCTTAGCAAAAGTTTGGTTGGGACTCTATGATCTATACCTCCTTTTCATTTGTTGATCTCTTGCTCAGCAAGCCTATCATCTTTTGCTTCCAAAGCATGGGAATCTCTTTTGGCATCTTCAAAAGCCTCTTGCATGGTGGAAGACTTGTCTTTGACGCATTTGGAGTAGTAAGTCTCCCCTCAAACAGTGCGTCTTTTTGTGGCGTTGTTTGGTAGGGGCCTTACCGATGGGTTTGTTATTGGCTGCTTCGCATATTGCTTCCTCAGTCTGCCCTACTTGACTTGTTCACATCCGAGGAAGACTGTGCTACATCTCTTTTGGACCTGCCCTACCGCTAGAGATTCTCTTTTCAGGATGAGGACAGTTCTTCATGCTCATAGCAAGAGCTGAGACCAATGATCTCTTTCAAATGCCAACATATGAGTGCATCCAGATGTATTATCTCCAAAATCTCCACATATGAAGGCATGATAACGCCAGGGATAGCTCTGCATGTCCTCCCAAATTTTGCCTCTAGCATGAGATGATTGTGGAGCATAAACTGAAGCAAACTCAAAAATCTCTCCTTGAATTAAGCATTGCACAACAATTCATCTTCCATAGATATCGTTAAAAGCCACTGCAGGCTGCAATTCATGTCTCACCAGAAAGACAACTCCTGAAAAAGAATGCTGTCCAGCATAGAAAATATCATAACCATGAAAGTGTCCATATTGTCCTGCATACATGTGCTGATTGTGCTCTTGAAGAGCTACGATGTGAGGCTGTAATTTATTGAGATACACCCAAACTAGTTTCCATTTCCTAGTATCACACAAACCCTATACATTGAGAGTCAAGCATTTAATATGTGACAACATATTTACAATATATGTACAGCTGAGCCCAAAATGCAAGTCAAGTCTGCATATCCACCTCAGGGTCAGGGCCCCTATCTTGAGGTAACACCATTGCCTTTGGAGAGGACAGCAAAGTAGCAATGTCCTCCTCTGGGAAAAGAGTACGATTGGCTGTGACAACAGCCCAAATAATGCATACACCCGAATTTTGTTCAGGGGTGTAGAAGAAGCCCCATTCCAAGTGCGAGGAGGTAGAGGTCTCCTGGCTGCAACAGTTTTTTGTGGAGTCTGCCAGACTTCTGCAAAGTCTTCTCTTTTCCTTTTAATTGAGAAGTAGAGGGGAGTGAAGCCCTTGCATTTCCATTTGAAACAGCCGGTGCTTTGCCTTTATCCTGAGCAGCATATACCTCCATGTAAGAGATTATGCTCAACATGCTGTCATTATTTTCTTCCCAGGTCGTATGCCTGTTGTTGCAGATATTGGCAAGTGATTGATTGCTACACTTGGGGGTTCTTTTGTTCGAAAAGTGCATTATGCAGCAAAAGGTTTTTTTGAGGTCATTATGACAAATGAGGAGCATAAACATATGCTTTTGTAGCACTCTCCTCTTTACTTTGGATAGCAGATGGTCCATGTCCTCCTTTGGTCACCGACTAGGGATTATCAAGCTCTTATTCGTCATAGATGTCCGGTTTGGGTGGAGATGGTGGATTTTCCACAGTGTTTGGCTTCACTTTTGCCTAAAATTGCAGCATCCATGGGCAAAGTAGTTTGCCCTCCAAGGCCAAATGGGAATTCCAACAGATTTTGCATCTTATGGGATATCAATAATCCCACTCCTGAGTCCTACTCTGTTACAATAAATAATGTTGCAATAGGTAGCACTTTCTACAAGCTGAAATGGGGTTTGTTTGCGGGCGCTTGTTTTGAATGTAAGAAATTTGGACATATGGCTTCACAATGCCCCTTGCGTGTGCAAAAAATGCCACAAGATTCTCTGCCTGTTCAGATGCCAAATAAGGATTTTGTTGGCACTCCTGCTATTATCCACCTCAACCATAAACCTGACAGTAGGGGCTGAGTCATTCCAATCTTTCCAGGTGTCTTCAAATCCCTCATGCATAATATCATAAACCAACTTAGCTTCCGAAGAGTCGTGAACAGGGTCATTTTGACCCTCAGACTGCTTCTGCTTCTTGTCTTTGTGGAAGGTTTTCTCAAAGGCATAATCAGCCATCTTGTGATGTCAAAACCCCTGGAGCCTGAAGGGAGCAGTAAAGTCAGATGAACCCTCATCAAAGTAGAAGAATTGTATCTACTCCAACTCAGCACAGCAGCTAAAGACCTGTACAAAAGACTGCTGTACAGAAGACTGCTTGTACGGAATCCATACGTGAAAGTACGGAAATCTTAAAAACCTGCGTAGAAAAAGTATGGAAGGCCCACGTGGAGCAAGAAAAAGTACGGGAAATTCCGTACAAAGTCGTACGGCAGAAAGCAAAGTGACAAGGGAAAACTGTACGGCAGAAAATGGAGGGTTGTACGGTCATCAACAGAGCTGTACATCCTGTGACAGAATTAAATAGCCTGCAAGATGACACAGAAAAGCTGAAGGGCAAATAGGATGTAGAGAAGATCCTGAAGGCTCCCAAGAGGCCTGGAACCCCTAAATGGGGCTGACAGAGGTCGAAAACTCCATAGCTCTCAGAGCGTCACACACACACACACATTTGTTTTTTTGGGGGATAAAAGAACCATTTCATTAAGAAAAATGTACATTTAGCTGTCCCAAAGCGGAATAGCTGCTAATAAAGACTAGAAACACTGATAGAAAACTTCCGACTAGGCTAGAGGAAGGTCTACAAAAAAATGTACATCCTGGAGAGATCTATGCAAGAATGAACAAAAGAAATGAAAAACATCAACAAATCCAAATAGTCGAATGTTACGGGCATGTTATAAGGACCATAGAGCCCAAAAGGAACACCAAGAAAAGAAGTGAGCATAGTCTGGTTCAGAAGCATATCGACCAAACAACCAAAAACTTTATGCCAAAAGCAGCTCCGTTTGACTGACTCATGGAATCTCTATCTTTTATGCCAAGTTTCACATTTCAGCACAATGCAATTTCCTCCTATCAAGCACGCCTAGATCGTTGGTACAGGGTTAATCCATAGCATTATAACAATCTTACTTCAAAAATGTGGGTGGATTATACCTCTGTGCATTCGGATGATGCCCCTGTCTGGCTGAGAATATCTTTGCATGATATACCAGATGATCGATTATTTCATAGAAGGTTGCTCATTGTAAACAACAGTTACTTGCAGCATAATGCCTACAAAGACATGGTTTATGATGCATGTCAACCTCTTTCCCATGAAAGTCTTATTGATATAGATTATGCAAGTTACTTGCAGCATAATGCCTACAAAGACATGGTTTATGATGCATGTCAACCTCTTTCCCATGAAAGTCTTATTGATATAGATTATGCTTGGCATGCTTTCGTTGCGCATGCAATCTGTCATCGGGACTTATGGTAAGAATTACATGAAGACTCTGCGGGAAAATGTAGCTCAAGCAAAACAGACTTGCCAATCTTTAATTGAGCTCAGCCATTTTCGGCGTCTCTCCATGGATGAAAGCACTTCTTTATGTCAAGCTCGACATTGTCTTCAAAGTAATGATCACAAGAAAATCTCTAAGTGGAAGACAAGATCAAGACAAAAAGCCTTCTTGGACAAAGGATGCTCGTCTAAAGAAATTTTTAAAAGTTTGCATTGCAAGAGGCAATCTTCAAATATTTACCGTGCTCTTATGCCTGATGGGGTTTGGACTTCTTCAAGAGCACAACTTGCTGCAGCATGTGTTGCTCATTTTTTCGCATCAGTTTGGGATGGCGGATCTCCCTTCACAAGATGTTCTTCAAGCCAGTTCAGTATGTTTCTCCCATTGTTTCTCCTATGCGGGCTACTGAGCTTGAAATGCCTTTTACTAAAGCAGAGTTTATTGATCCTTTAAAATCCTGTGACAGATGGAAATCTCCAGGATGGAATGGTCTCATAGTTGAGTTCTTTCTTGCACACTGGGATATTCTTAAGCTGCCTCTTCTATGCATGATCAATTCTGCTTGGGAAAATTAGCATCTACCAGATTCATGGAAAAAAGGGATTGTCAAGCTCATTCCAAAAAAGAATATATGTGAATCCTTGGCTGATTGGAGTGATGGGATATCTCAAGGTGTATGCCCCAGGTACACCTTGGTTTTTATGTGTGTGTATGCTAGAGGCACAGTTAGGTGCCCATAAGCACTGTTAGGTGGTGGTAGAAGCCACATAGGATGATTGAGAGAATCTAGGAGCAGATTGAGGAGATGATTGTGGAGCTCAGAGGTCATCAGTGATGTCAGTGATCATGTAAGAGGTGCCTACATAAGGACCTCACCTTTCTTCATTCCATAAGCAAGAATTCTCAGTTTGTGTTCACTCCATGCTTTCCTTTTAGTTTTCCAACATGGTATCAGAGCCCTTTGATCCTCCTTGAGCCCATTTGTGCCACATCATCTTCTTCTTCTCCATCTTCTTCTTCTTCATCTTTACCATTTCTTCCCTTTCTTCCCAAATCTTGCTAGAGCTTGTTCTCCCTCGTTTCTCTGCCATTCTCCAAGCCCTTCTTGCTGGAGATACCCCTCGAATGGCTGAACCTTCGCCTGCAAGGAATTGAAGAATCAACGTCGTTGTTGGTCGCCATTTCACAAAAATCGTCGAATCTTTGTTCTGCGTTTTATCTGTGTCTGCTCCACCCTTCTCTAATTCCTTTCAGGGGAAGCTTCTCCATACCTTGGGCTATCTTGTGTTGAAATCTGAGTAGCAATGGCTACATATTCAAGGAGAAAACAAGCAAAAACTAGTCGATTTTGACGACGCTCCAGCCAGCAACATCGCGCGAAATTCTGTCTAACCTTTGCACTAGAAATTCGCTATATGTGAGCTTTCTTTTGCTTTAGAAAGCCCCTTTTTCTTTGCTTTGGAGAGTGAGATACAAGCCCTCAAATTTTAGACCTCTGTTTTGGACAGTTTTGACAAGGTTGTGAGTGTGATGCTACATTAGATGCTACTTTAGCATTTCTAATGTTTTAAAGTGTTAAATAGCATCAGTACAACTGTGGCTACAGCTTTGCTTTAAGTTGCTACACTTGGATTTGCTTGGAAAGCTTTCATTTAGCCACCTCTGTGAAGCATGCAAGTGAAAGCATCATTGATTTGTAGTATGCAATTTGGTCACAAGTCTTTGCTACATTAAATGCTTATACTTTGAAGCTTTTCAGTTGTTTTTCTAGCCTTGTAAGAGAGAAGACACTGCCCAATTCTTGGGTTAGACCCTCTCATGGCTACCATCTTGAATATGGATAAGTTCAATGGTAAGGGCTTTCACACATGGCAGATGAAGGTTAAGTTTGCATTGATGAGGGAAAACCTCTGGGGGCTTGTCAAACCGGCTTCAACTTCTTCTTCAACAGCCTCCAATGCTGGAGGATCCTCAGCTCCGACACGCTCGGCAAGAGATCCTGCTAGAGAGGAGAAAGCCTATGGCATCATTGCTCTTGCTTTAGGAGATGACTATATTCATCACATCTCTGATTTGGAGTCTCCTTCAGAAGCTTGGCAAAAGCTTGACATTATTTTTGGTGCTAGCTCTCACATGTCAAAATTGTCACTTAAGATTGCTTTCTTTGAATTGAAGATGGTTAGTGGCACTCCTTAGGCTACCCATGTCAATTACATGCGGAGTCTCATGACTCAACTTGCTTCTATCAACTCTCCAATCACTACAGATGATGCAATGGCAGTGTTGCTCAAGAGTATGCCTGAAGATTATGATCATGTTGTTACCACTTTGAAAAATCTTCCTAATCCTAATCTTGAAGGTCTTATTTCTACTCTTCAAGAAGAAGAAAGGCACATGGAACTTCGCAGAGGCAATGACACAGCCTATGCCATAAAAATCTAGAAGGGCAAGTTTTCACCTTGCAAACATTGTGGGAAGACTAATCACCTCTCAAAAGACTGCTTCAAGATCAATCCATGCAAACACTGTGGCAAAAACAATCACCATGAAAAGTTTTGTAGAGCCAAAAAGGAAGCAACTTCAAAGTCAGAAACTACCAATCTACTTTTAGTTGATGTGCCTCCACAAGATGAGGCATCCTATGAAGATTATGCTTTTTGAATCATCTCCATATATGCTCCAGATCTCTCTTTTTATGTTGAGTCAAGGTACTCAGCCTGGATAGTCCTCCAAAATGAATGAAATAAACTATTGTGTGTTTTATAAACACCTCTGGTCACCATATGATGTAGGCCATGTGTATGTGTTTTGCTCCATGGTACCTCCTGTAGACATTGTGTGCATGTACATGCAGGGGAGATAACCATTGGAAGGTCTTTTGTATCCCTTTTGTTTACTTCACACCCTTGGGAACCCCTTGCTAGCATGAGAACCTAGCCATAGATTTATCATTGACCACCATGACATGGCATGAGAAACTATGAGACTAGATGTATCCTTGACATAGCCTGAGGCATTCCCTTGAGGGGGGGTATGATGGGATATCTCAAGGTGTATGCCCCAAGCACACCTTGGTTTCTATGTGTGTGTGCTAGAGGCACAGTTAGGTGCCCATAAGCACTGTTAGGTGGTGGTAGAAGCCACATAGGATGATTGAGAGAATCTAGGAGCAGATTGAGGAGATGATTGTGGAGCTCAAAGGTCATCAGTGATGTTAGTGATCATGTAAGAGGTGCCTACATAAGGACCTTACCTTTCTTCATTCCATAAGCAAGAATTCTCAGTTTGTGTTCACTCCATGCTTTCCTTTCAGTTTTCCAACATGGAGGCCAATTACCCTTATGCCTATTGTTTACAAGATCATCACCAAAGTGGTAGTTAATCGCATTAAAGGGTATCTGCATGATGGCCTTGATCCTACTCAATATGGTTTTTTCCTCGACGGCATATTACATATAGTATTGCTAATGCATGTGGGTATAAAATATGCCAAATATATAGAGCAAGATGTTTTACTATGGCAAGTTGACATGGCTAAAGATTTTGACACTATCTAATCGGATTTCATTTCACAGACTATGCATGTATCAGGTTATGGTTAAATTTGCAGAATATTATTTACTGGCTTTACAGTGACACTAAGACTGCTTGCATACTCTCAGGAGATATTTCTGAAGCATGGACTCTCCAGTGCTCAATTTGTCAGGGCTGTCCACTTAGTGCATTGCTTTATGCTATTGCTATAGATCCCATGCTTTAGTATATGGATCATTTGGTAAGCAACAAATATGCTTCATGGTTTGGACATTCCTGCTAGTGGTACACTGATTGCTCAGGCATATGCTGATGATTCCTTTTTTACTCCAAGGAATACTCAGCAGGATCTATCCTCTCTCCTCTCTTTTTGGTTTGGTTGCTGGCCTTCATGTTAATTTTCAGAACTCCAAATTGTTACCTTTGCATTCCAAGGAATGGCATTCTCTTTTATGAGCTGGTGAATTGTCCAACCAAATCAGCTGGTTCGTCATTTGGGTCATCCTCTTGGTTGGATGATTACTCGTCGATAGGAAACTAATTGGGTTTTGGCAAAACTGAAGAATAAACTTGAATATTGGAAACTTGACACATGGCTTTGCATGTATTTAGTTTTATTTGCCCTTGATCATGTTCAACAAAGGGCATCTTGCAGCCTTCATGTCTCTGGTTATGGAAGTCTTTTGGTGCTCTAAACATGGCAAAAACAGGCTTATGGCATGTATTTAGTTTTATTTGCCCTTGATCATGTTCAACAAAGGGCATCTTGCAGCCTTCATGTCTCTGGTTCTGGAAGCCTTTTGGCGCTCTAAACATGGCAAAAAAAGCTTGAGGTTACTTTCGGTGCAGCATCTATGCTCTCCCAAGATGCATGGAGGACTTAATATTCTGAATCTTCATGTACATATTCTTGCTCATAAAGGCAAAATGATGCTGCAATTTATGCAGGGTTCTCAGCCACGGGCTGCCATGATGTGTCATTTGCTCTCTGAACTTACTACCCCTACCTTTGGTTATTGGCAGCCCACTCCCTGGGACTTTATCTTAGGTTCTATTGAGGGAAAAATCAAAGGCTGCCCACTGATCTCCAACATGTTGATGGACTGGAAACATATTCCATCTTGGAATGGAATGGCAGGGATTCTTTACGGGGCAACTCTTTTACGTTCTAAAAGCATACATTCGTCGAAAGAATTTTCCCCTTCGTTGGCTTTGCCAGAGCCTCGACATTCGCATTTTCTGAGTATGAAGGGGATCCATTATGTTGTAGATGTGATTCATGATGATGGGACCCCATTTTCTTTCCCTTAGGCTACTACAAAATTCAGTCTTGGCATGCACTACCGTCTTGTTTGGTGTCTTATTACTCATATGCTTCAACCTTATATTCCAATACCTCCTTTGGAAATTCGGGATCACAGCTTCAAGACTGGACACTTCATTTGCCAGGGTCGGCATGTCGTCCCTTGAAGCTATCTCACACAATAGTTTCTTCTTTATATAAGGTTCTTTGGACCTTGCCTTGGGTTTCACAGCGGGCAAACAACCTTTGGCATATAAATTGTCTTGCATAATGGTGGTGACGGAGATTGTGAGGGGTTTGGAAATCTAAAATTCCACTTCCACAACAGGTTTTTTTTTGGAGAATATTGTTAGGAGTTCTTCCATCAGGACAGTTTCTGTCACGCAGACATGTTGCTCCACATGTTTGTCGTAGATGCTTAGCTCCACGAAAGTCAGTGCCTCATCTTTTTGGCATTACTCTCACACGTGTGACTTTTTGGGATTCTGTGCCAGCGTTTACAAACCGGATTTCCCAGTGCTACTTTTAGAAAAACTTTCTAGTTATTTGGGATTCACCCACACAGACAAGGTTTTGATTTGTTTTTTGTATGGGTTCGTATTGGGCACTATGGACTCTTTGGAAAGATAGAAATCATCGAGTCTTAGGTGATCCCATTTTCCCCCTATACTCTTTCTTCAGACACTCTTTGCAGCAATCTTTTTTTGATTGCTTGCAAACAGGGACTTTTGATCATGATGTATATTTGTCATATCTTGACATCTTCTCTTGATGTACTTGACCACATCCTGCTTTGGGATTGTGACTCTGTAATATAAAAGCAAAATCTTTTCACACAAAAATGTGTGTGTGTGTGTGTGTGTAAGAGAGATTGAGAAAGAGAGAGAGAGAGAGAGAGAGAGAGAGAGAGAGAGAGAAGAAAGAAAGTTTTTAAAAGTCCTCGGAAGACCGATGGATCTATGAGACTAATAGAAAATGAAAACCTGATACAAACAAGCAGAAACGTGGAGCCACTAAAACGGGCATCATCACCATGCTGACTGCTAAGTCCTAGGTAGTACATAGTCATATCATCAGTGATGACATCATCATCATCCTCATCATCATCAACATAATCACCATCATCATGTCAAACATCGTCACCAAGTTAGGCCAATGCAGCACAATGTGGGGACCTCACAAGGCTGTAAGAAGTTAGGGGAGGATTGAAGTGAGGCGAGGTTGTGCTGATGTGTAGCTAATGATGGAATGCTAGGGACTGTCGATGAGCACTGCCTACCTCGGTCTCCTAGCCGTGACTTTGCTCCTGACAAGGGCTATGGTAACCCCTGTGAATTGTGACCCAAGTCTGAACATGGATGGGAGGTCGCCCAGTGTAATCTGCATGTTCGTCCGTTGTCGAGAATGGCATGACTCATGCTCTAGATCTCTGCTGCACCTGCTATCTGTGACCGTGTAGTCCATGTGGTTCGACCAAAAGAACTTCGTGATCTTGATCTTGACAGTAAGCCCAAAGTCTGTCTCTGTATCCAGAGTAAAAACTCCCTGTGTCGAATTCACAATCTTCTAGTTCTCTTAAACGGGCTACAATCTCTTCTAATGGAGTTCTTCTAGGCATTTTCTATATCCCGTGACATTTTTGCAAAAAGTGGAGAGGAATGCCAAAATATCCCCCCGTGTCAGCTCTACCAAATATGCCACCAATGGCCAATCCCTATCATAAGGAATTCCAATGCTGCCAGAAGCACCACTGTCTTGCTCTCAAGCTTGTCCCCTTCTTGTGAACATTGTTTTCATAGTGCATAGGCTAATGACTATTCAAAAACCATTCTAAATTTGAGTGTATGGTTTCTTACTAGTAACTTCACCTACAACATGTCGCATTACTATTCGATAAATTTGCTCTCATAAATTAAGATCAATAGTATTGGAAATTGTTATTGCTGATGTTAGATGTAGATTGTACGTTCCTAAAGAAGGCATTATACAAATTTGCAATCAATCATATATGTAGGAAATTTTAAATTTGCTTGGTTTATGTCCTTTGAGTTATTTTACAATTCATGTTTCAGAGGATATGCATTTGAATTACTATGATTATTTTCTTGGTTTTTGCCTGTAGAAGTTGTCTTTCTCTCCATGGAATAATTATTTACCTAGAGATACAGATGTGTCTTTCTCTTCTCTTGCATCCACGCAACCATCTAACAATAGAATCATCTGCATAATCATTGAAAGGTCTTCTTTCTCAAATTTTACTGCTCTTATCTTTCCCTTCTCAACACCAATTTGGGACATTGCTTTTTCCTGGTCAGAACATTAATAAAACATTGAAAATACACACTTGTAAGGACAACTTGGAAGAGAAGCTAATTAAGATTTAAATTATCACAGAATTCATCTGGGACAAATTGCGTAATTCATAGACAATAATAAGGGAACCCAAGTCCACTGTGCACTTTGCTTGGCAATTCCAATTCCCGAGTAATTATAGCACATTTGAGAATTCTAAATTGTAACTATTTACAACACCAATGTGAGATTGTGGGGAGCAGTATTTATAATGGCCACACTGTGCTACAAGAGACACTAAGCAAGCTGATGCCTGACTTCAGCATAACCTGAAGATGCTTCCAAAGAACGTGTTGAAACATTGTTATCATGCATCTTCACTCTCTGATTGTCCACCGATTACCGGATGCTGTATAATTGCTCAAACTCTGGTCGCTGCTCTCCCCACTGCTGTCAGCACTTCCATATGTGAATGTGTAATTGTGTTTTCTTGGTTTTCCTGTTCCACTATCACTCAAACTTCCACTTAAAAATGGATCATCAATGCCTTTAATGGCATCATCAGTGAAGCAAAGCCAATTATCATCCTTAACTTGCCTCCTTTTGGTCTTGTCATGCCTCCTTACCTTCTTTTTAAACTGATGAAAGGTGTTATTCAGACGTAAAAACCCTTTTTCAACAGGTTCTCGAACTTTGTCCACTGTGAACTTTACATCATTCACCATCTGGAGGAACAGAATAGTGTCAAAATAATGCACGATACATTAAGAAAACCAAAAATACACACGTGAAACAATCATGTCACCACAAAAATCCTAGTGGAGGAAGCTCCATGCCTTCAATTAGATAATCGTTCTGTTTCATTCAGTCAGAATTGAATTTCCTTGTCAATGTAATACACCGCAGAAGTCAAGCGCCACTTCCATTCAAATGGAGAGGTACGATAAAAGACTCAAAGATAATACTCATAAGAACCAATCATCCTGTTTAAAAAAAGGACTCCTATCTACATAAGAAGAGTATGACCAAAATTTCGTAGGAATTCCGAAAAGAGGTCAAAATACATTCCGATGTCCATTCTATTTTGGAAACCATGCATGAGGATACTTGTAGTGTCCTTGTTAAATGCCATCCTCCTTGTATCAACATCCATGTATATATCCTTGAGTAGTTCTCGGATCTCCTCAGCCATAGAGAAGGTCTAAAGAAGGCTCTCAATATCTGAACAATGTGCTCAACAGAAGGCTGGCAACAAGCTTGCCACGATCGCCGAGTCCTCACCCAGGGTTTAAAGAAGGTAAGACATGGACACTGAGAAGCGGATAACCTGTACAAGAGGATGAGTTTTGAACAAGCAGCAATGGCTCACTGAAATAGCCACAGTATGAGATTAATCTCTTTCTGCCTGGGGGGCATGTTGTCCTTTATCATCTTGGTCAATACATCCAAGAGAGGTCAGCCATCTATATGAGTAACCTTAGGATTTGCGAAAATTCAATCTTTGTCTAAGAATTCTCAGAAGACACGCCCACAACACTTGCCAATTTGAATTCTGAAAGCCATCAGTGTCCCTAAGAATCAGAAGCATTGACTCTGATCTCATGGTATACAGGCACCTAAAAATATTGGGGCACTCCAAAGACCCCACTTCAGAGAGAGGATTACATGTTTATGAAAATGGTAGGCCTTTTCACCTGGAATATTTGAATCCCATTGCATGGATAATTACTATTGATTTTGCACTGTGAAGCAACAATCTGATTTAGAAGGGGGATGCTAGACTAATTAAAGAAACTAGACACCGTCCACCACAATCCCTAAAAGGCCGATCCTAAAAGTTAAGTGCGACACAGTAACATGAGGAGACTAGCCTGTGATAAAGTTGACCGGGCACTGGTCATCACAATCCGTGAAGGTGCAATCCTACAGGATATAGTAACACGAGGTCGATACTAGCCTATGATAAAATTGATCAGGCACACACTCATCACAATCCGTGACAGACCAATTCTATTATCATAACAAGTGTACTCAATTCTTTATTCAAGGTCCCACTCACAGATTCTAATTGAGTTAATCATCAAAGCTGAGCAAGAAATCAAAACAACCAAGTCAGTCCTGCAAAGAATTGAAGACTTACATATTCACCACCCTTGAAGATGACGTCATGCATGCTTTCTTTCAGACTTGTTCCTACATCTGAAACATTGGGATGGTAAAGCCGCATAATGCTAGGCCTTTCAGCATCCTTCACCTCTTCTAGATCAGGTAGTGAGTCAATTGATGCATAATCAGATAGAACTGAGACACTCCCACGCTTTTGAGGACCCATAAGCTGATAAGGTTTTGCTGGGAACACATACACATGGCAAACAGCTGCAAATCCCATCTGCATGTAAAAACAATAAAAAAAGACATTTTTACAGCAGTGGAAAAAATTCATTGCTCTCTCTGTCTCTCTCTCCCTCCCTAAACCCTAAACCCTAAACCCTAAACCAGAGGGAAGGAATGGTACACGTCATGGCAGCGAGAGAAGCAGGGAAAGGCTGCATACAGAGATGGTAGGGTGATCATCCGAGAGAGAGGAGATCAGGACCAAGGGGAGAAGGAAGAAAAGGAAGAGAAAGAAGAGGGTGAATTATGACGGTGTCGGGCCAAGGGGACACAAAGTGGACTGAGAATTGTAGTGTGGAATTGCAATGGCACACTTTGGTCTGATCCAGGTGGTTTGTCGGAGACATACACTGACAGAGACATGTCTTCTACATTGAGACACATAAAAGCCCTGAGAAAGGACTGCCCACCATGACAAGATATACATGGGAGTCATCTCGTAGGAAGGAGACGAGGAGAGACACTGGTGTGCGGGGTTCGAAGGGAGTGGCTATCCTCTTTAGATCACACATGAGGCCTCTCATATCAGTGGCACTAAGAGAGGAGCATGCACGACGCATGTGGATACGAGTCCAGCTACCAAACGCACGACCGAGTCTCATAGCAATGTCTTATTTCCCTCCAAATTTTTCATCCTATGCACGTGAGGTCACCACAGAAGGGCACACCCCATATGAGTCGATTCAGGATGATATCACTGAATTCTCTAGGCAGGGGGACATCCTCCTTCTTGGTGACTTCAATGCATGCACAGGGAATAGGCAGGTGGGCCTACTAGACTCTGCATCGGATTCCCTCATAGTACCAGATGATCTTATCTTGACAGGTGACCATGTCAAGAAGATTTCCCAGGACAAGGAGCTACTCATGACTGAGTTTGACATGACTGACCTTGGGTTATTACACTACTTCCTTGGGATAGAAGTGAAGCAGGCCAAAGACAAGATCTTCATTTCACAGGAGAAATACTGCAGAGAACTTCTGAAGAGATTTCAGATGGAGGATTGCAGGACAGCAATAACTCCCATGGAGGTCGGACTCAAGCTAAGTACTTGTTCACAACACATCTCAGCCGGTCGATACTCCTTTGTACCGACGATTGGGAAGCTTGCTTTACCTTACCAATACTCGACCTGATATTTGTTATGCAGTTGGGCTATTATGCCAGCTCTTTGCTTCTCCCAGGAAGAGTCATTGGGATGTAGGTTTACGGGTGCTAAGGTATCTAAAGGGTACTTGCACCTACGGGATCACCTGCACCAAAGGCATCGAACTAGGCGGGTTCTGTGACAGTGATTGGACGGGTGATGCTGACACCAGAAGATCAACAACAGGGTATTGCTTCTTACTTGCATCTGGTGCCATCTCTTGGCTGAGTAAGAAGCAACCCACAGTGGCCCTTTCATCTACCGAGGCAGAGTACAGAGCCACATGTACAGTAGCTTGTGAGACACTGTGGTTGAGGTGGATTCTGGAGGACATGGACGTGAGTCAAGAGGACACAACAGTGATGATGTGCAACAATCATAGTTGCATAGCCATTGCCAAGAATCCAGTGTTCCATGCACGGACCAAGCGCATCGAAGTTCATTACCACTTTGTTCGAGAGCTCATCATTGACGACGTGATCGAGCTCATGTACTGCCCGACCACCGACAACTTGTCTGACCTCTTCACGAAGGCACTCCCTCGAGAACAGATGGAGCACCTCATCAGACGTACGGGGATTGGCCCACAGTTGTGACATTGAGGGGGGTTGTTAGAATCTCACTGTGCCCACCTATGAGCCCCTGATTTGAGGGGACAAGGGGCAGTGAGAGGTAGGAGGGCTGGGGAGAGACCCAAGCCGGCATTGGAGGGAGGATTGCATGGTAAATATAGGCGACCAGCACATGGGCTGGTTGCAGCCTGCAACAGCAGGTATGAGGGGGCTCTAGGCCTCACATGGAGGCACCAGCAGCAGCACAGACTAGCCGCCCATGGCACCCTTATATAGGGGCCTGTGGCAGGCCAAGTTGGCCCAACCAGGGCTACCGACCAGGGATGGGGCCCCTATGGTTGGCCACCAGACAGGGTAACCGACCCTGCTGGTCGGTCATTTGAAGGGGCCTGGGAAGAGCCTATAAAAGGCCCACTTCTGCATTCAGCCCAGCATCCAGTGCAATACAGAAAGCCCTTCTCCAAGGCCATGTTCAGCACTCAGATCTGGGACAGTTTTGTGAGAGAGAGTTCATCAGTTTTCTCCAGCACCCTGCTGTGATTTGTATTGCTCCCTTGGAGCCATTTTCTGCCCACCATCCGATGGATGAATATACTCTCTCTCTCCGTCTATATTTGCTGTTATTTCTGAGTGTGTTTTTGTCGCATCTGTGATCATCTATCTAAGTTGAGTATGTAAGAGTTGGAGAGATCCTGGGTGGAGGATTGAGTGATTCATTCCCTCCTCGTTTCTAACATGATCCCAGCCAGAAAATATCAACCAATAGGACTCACGGAGGCGAGGGCCGCAGGGACTGGAGCCTGAATCAAACACGCAAGACTCGGTAGGCACTAAGACGCATATCACGCTAGGAGACCTCACTTCCATGCTCACTAGACCATATGCATGACCCATAGGAGTGACCGTGCACTTGTTCCCCGCAAGGCTACAGCCAGGAGACTTCAGCGGGCTGTACATATCGATAGCCACCCGCGCCCTATCACAGGGTTTTTGCCAGCTTCGACAACCCCCTCTCGCTGGCTTCTACTCATAAAATTTTTTAATGTACTGACGTCGTTATGGGCAGGATTATGGATTATGGATTTTATATTTGTCATGGGTGTTGATGCCTATTTAGTGGCTCCACCCATCAGAGCATTGTATCAACTTCTCTTAGTCTCATAAACCCTTTTTGGTGTTTTAATAGACTCTCTCTCTCTCTCTATGAAAGAGACGGGGGAGAGAAAATCAACCATGACTATACTATCAAGGCAGCAATCGACATCATAACAAAAGAGTACATGGGTACATGTTTGAAAAAGCTAGCTAATGGGCAGGCTCCAGACACAGAAGGGGTCTCCATCCACCACTCATTCATTGTACACTTTTTTGATGTGACATTGAATCCTATAGACCCTACCTCCTCGTTCCTCCTACCTGCTGCCTACTCTCTCTCTCTCTCTCTCTCTCTTCTCCTCACCCTTCTCTCTCTCTTCCTGTCCTTCTACCCCCTTTCCTCACTTCTCACTCCTTCTCCCCCTTCCTCTCTCTCTCTTCTGCCAATTCTACCACCTTCCTCCAATCTGCTCCTGTCTCCTTCATTGCATTGGTATCAAAGCATTGCTCTTGGCACATGTCCTTCTCTTCCTTCGAGACATGCAAGCAGTACACCACAACCACGTGGTTGGGAAGCACTCAAAAAGAAGACAATTGCTGCTGTTCATCATAACCACCCCCCCAATCTGGTGTGAATCTCTGACGCTGCCGGTTGTTTGTTGAAAGCTGTTCACCAACACCTTTCAACAAAGAGCCTTACTCAAATCTGCAACTCGAATCTGACGAGCCCCACTTGTTGTTTGAAATCGATGCTCCACCCACGGGACAAATCATTAGGAGACAGTCAACCCAAGCAATACCACGAGAGCCTCAAAGAGGACAGATGCTTGACGACAAAGCTCTGTTCCAACAAAGCTCATCCATGAGCATTGGTCCTCGTTTGCTACGTCAGTCGCTGGTAAAGGCGTTCCTTGTCAGCCCTCATGAGTCCGTCGCGTGGCAGTCTCATGTCAATCCATCTCGTATCAGACAGAAGTGAAGGAAATTTGGCAGCCAACATCCAACGCCCCACGTTGTCATTCAATTCGTGCCTAAGCTGCCATGACGTGCTGTGCCATCCGTCGCCTAGCCCAACCGTTTAGCCTAAGGTCAGAGATTAGCCTTCAATTAGCCGGGGTTAGTTAATCAAGGTTAGTAGTTAGGTTTAGTTAACTTAACTCGGGTGAGGCTAGTTAAGTTAGGTCCAACTAACTCGTGGTTAGGCTCAGTCATGGTTAGGTAGCTAAATAGGGTCTTATCTTAAGTTTGAATATGTGTGCATAGGAAGAAGAGTATGCAATAGCCTTATCTATATACGAGTCTAATAAGAGACAGTAAATCAGAGATATGGAACAGCCACAAATTCATTAATTTTGAGTGACAGAGGCAACAAAGCAGGTCACAAGAGTGAAATCTTCACTAAAACTGGTCTCAAAAGAGGACATAATGAAGCGTAAGATTCTCCCTTTTTATTGGGTGCAAACAGTACCACATAGCAAAAATTTTGATGTTCTGTACTTCAATAAGCTAGCAATAGCTACATTACCTCTATACAAATAATAAAGTCTTGAATTCGAGATTGTATTGACTCTGCAAACATTGTTTTGAAAAGCCCCACATTGAAAACCATGGCAATTATAAGTCCCTGCCACCAAGTAAGAAAAACAATTGATTTGAAGCACAGGAACTTCGCCAATGGCTGAATTGGTGCAAGTTCATCTTTGGTCATGTTGTAAAACTGTATAAGGCAGTATAAAGCCCAAGATTGACTAAAGTTGATAACAACAGCAATATATGGGTACCTGTAAGAAATTTATAGAAGTCAGGACTTGGAATTTTAACTAAACCAGAGATGCAATAACCACTGATGGAAGATATCAATAATTTCAATAGTATTAAATAAAAAGAACAAACAAATCTCCATGACTACATATATGATTCCTTTACAAAGGTCAAAATCCAACTTTGAGTCTCAAGTAGTTGGTCTAATGATTCTATTTGAATCATGAATGTAGGAAAACACAGGCTTACAATGTTTGTCATCAACATCCAGTATCATATTATGGCCAAGGCTGTCTAATCATCCAAATTTCCCTGTGAATAAATTTCATTTCTTTGCATCACAGGTGAGCAATTCACATTTTTGCATAAAAGAACTCAAACTACAAGAACATTTTATTCTTCAGTTCAACCGTTCAGCGCAGCCTCATTTCCTGTAAGGGGTTTGTAAGAACTTTGCAAGGTTTAGCCTTGCACTTCAAGCCTAACTGAAATCGAGAGGCCCCTTTGGCCCTGTTTCACATTCTCTAAATTTGCCCTGTTCTTGGAACAACTTTCAAGGGTGGTGAAACGTCTCAGGCATAAAGCCTACAAGCACAATCTAAAACTATACACCAGACTTAGTGAGGAACACCATATGTAAGACAAATATGAAAGATTACAAAACAGCTGGCATCTCTTCCTTCTCTAAGGATGGCCTTAAATACAAAAAGTGAGGGCATTAGGACTGCGAAATTTAACCATACAAGAATGCATATGTGTGATATATACCATTTTCCATGTGTCACTTGACAGATAGACTAATTGCCTATGCCACTAAAACTGCGCACTATATATGGCCTTAGCCTCAACAAATTTATGTACTGACCTAGTTGCTTGCTGTCAGTCGACGACATCGCAGTTCAGGACTTAAAGATCCCGTCTTTAAGGACAAGAATTGCATGACGGATCCCTCGATATTCTATGAGGTGATTGCTGGGGAGAGTATACTCCAGATCAAGCAACATCACCACGTGAGAAAGGTCTATAAAGTGCCAGAGCGGCTTTTTTTCAATAAGAATGGTCACCTTTAAATCAGCGAACTATATCTCTTGCAAAAAGTGATAGGCAACCAGGCTATAAAATTTTCATGGAGTTAAGGCTAGTTCACAGTCATATCATTGCTTCAGCCTTTATAGTAGTTAAAATATTTCAATATCAAACAAGTTCAATTGCATTCGTTAAAGGAAATTCTGAGGCACTTGATACATTCAAAATTGCAAGGCCTGATATAAGACCTACTGTGACAAATGAACCCAGTACAGACAAATAGGAGAGGTGATCTCTCTCTTGTGTATTTGGATGGTTCTGCGGAGGCGGGAGAATTATTTCGCCTAACAACATCATGTGAAAATTGAAAGCAGCACAGTGCATTTGGATAGTGAAGATATGAAATAAGATATGTTCTAATGAAAGCCTGTGATGGATTGGCCAGAAGCAAAAACCACATATAATATGTACCAGCTAGATGCATGACCAGAAGAAAGGGTTGTGTCACAATATCAGTGTAGGGCCACAACAATGCAATCGCAAATTAGAAATTCAACCAGAGCAGCGAAAGGAAAATTTTATTTGAAGCATGGAGAAGTTATTTAAGGGCGTTTGGATCATTGGGACATTCTTATCATATTCCTCGAGAAACAAGAGCCATGAAAGGTACAGTTTTTCTGGTCATTGGTCCACTCATTCAAATAAGCACTACACATCAATTGTTCTTGTTTATAAGCTTCAAATTGCAGTGTGCTTAAGGCTGATTCAGAGTGTTTTATGGCTGTTATTGCTATTTTCTACTTTTCTTTCCTGTGCCAAGCTCTTTTCTGTTGCTCATACGTCTGCACGAGTTCTATTCTTGACTGGAAGCTCTCTTCAGCATATTTCTTACACATTTGGGGCGATATTGTGCATACCATTTGCACTTTGGAAAATGTTCAATGATCTAGGGCATATGATACGGTGATGACACTAAACACTGTCAGATTGAAATTGCAAACAAGGAATGTCATATCAGCAGTGATCTGCATTTGATGAGACAGGTACTCAGGACAATAACCTGTGGCAGAATAGCTAACAGGATGCAATTTTTTTAAATATTCCAAACGACAGGGGCAGAGGAGCATATTGAACACAAGATCAAGCATCCAGCTCAAGAACACACTAACCTGTTTAAAAACTCACTCATTAGCTTTTAGAGATGTTAAGAGATCAATATTTAACAGGACAAAGGTGTAAGATTTGGCTCTTGTACAAAGTTAATGCAGCAACAAGGTCCGCAGGAAGTTGGAACCTCCACTAATTCTGATACAATACATGCTGAAAGCTTGAAGAAGAAGAATATAGGGCAAGTGAACTTTTTTTTTTGGTGGCAAAAAATAGA